>NW_019416478.1:1615794-1627427 GCF_000390285.2 Anoplophora glabripennis | reverse complement strand
ACTATTGCAGCCGCAAAAGCCCCTATCTCCGTGTACTGGGTCACGTGCCTGATCAGCCAATAAAAACAAAGGACGCATATAATTGTTCGCTGTCCACACATTGTGTATATGAGGTTGCATATATTAAGGAGCGTAGCTCGCGTCGCAATAAATAATTTAAGCTCCTAGATTTATTTTAGCGCGAGTACATTTGGATTCTTTAAATATTTTGTTGATATTTAATATGATTAAATACATAAAATTTTATGTGTTCTGCAGCTCCGCAGCTCTTATGGTAAAACCGCCAATGATTTTCACTACACATTATTGTATCATTCTTAATTATTTATTAGGACCATTTTAAATTATACTGCTTATGTTTTATGATATCATTAAATACCATCAAATTGTATCCATAAAATTTGTATGTTTAAAGTAAAAGCGTTTAATTATATCGGCCATAAATCTCACCACGCTCAGTAGGTTTCAGCTTTATGTCTGGCGTTGGGCGTATTCGAAATATTTATAAATATGCATAACGCCCCGTATATTCTTTAATATACGTCGACGAAATACGCCTCGCCGCATTAATTAATAGTTAAACTATTTAAGCATCCGTTAAAAAAAAGATTAATTACCGGTTTGGCATTAACAAAAAGAAATAAGGTTCTAAGTTTTGTAATAAACGTCGGCTGGGTGTCATTAATTATCGGATATATTATCGCGCGTAGCATTTACGATAGACCGCAATTTTGTGAATAAAATATTTTGTTATCACTCGGGATCTAGATCTGGGTTTTGAACGTCGTTACTTGCCTTGAATACGAATGATTTAATTTAGTTTGAGGCCGTTTCCGTTATAAAATGTCGACAACTTTTAATTATCACGCGGAAAATTGTAATATACACGAACAGCGTGGAGCATTTTGGTGATGCATGTATTGGTATCTTGGAAACTACAGGGTGTATCTAAATAACACTGAAAAAAATTAAGAGGCGATTCACTGATGAAAATTAATAAGGCTCTTGGTGAAAAATTATTTGAAAAAACTCGCCCCTGAAAGTTACGGCCCTCCAAAAATTAAAAAAATTGCTTCTCTTTTCCCTTCTATGTATATCAAGTTAAGAAACCAGTTTTGGTGATCATTATCTGTCAAAAATTCTACACTTTTTGAAATTTTTTCAACACTGAACTATTTTAGTAAGGGATTGAAATAATCAACCCCTGACATTTTTTCTTATAATTTTTTTGCTATAAAATTTTTTCATTTTAAAAAATATGTCTAAAAAGCCCCCTTCATTTACAAACTTTTTGACCTCTTCAAGTTTTTTCGAAAAGTTAAGGATGNTTGAATTTCAGATCCTGAAATAAAAAACTTCAAGTTTCAATTTACTTTTCTTTTATTGCTCTACGACCATACTTCCCCAACTTACAGCATAAAATCACCTAAATATTTAGATTTTTTTAAATTCTTTAACTTTTGTGACTAGTTTATCTCCGCATTAATAAGTTTCTGAATTAAACGCTAGAAAAATCAAAATTTGCGACTGCAATTGAACTTGCAAATGAAAAAACTATAAATGTCATTAAGAACACTTTCAAAAGTACACTGTAAAAAAATTTTACTCAAGTTTCACACAATTTTACTCAATCAATTTCTGTCCACACCCGATTGAGTGAAATTTTCACTCTATTAGTATGAGTACAACTGAGTGAAACTATTGCATCAGAAATGAGTGAGTTTTACTCAAATCCGAGTTACTGCTAACTATCAATTAAGTGAGTTTTGACTCTATATTTAGTATATGAAACCAATTTAGAGTTGACTTTTTCTCTAATATGATTTAAAATTAACTATAATTTTTTTTTTTTTTCAAAGATATGCCCCTACACACTATACATGTAAAACAAGCACAAAAATGCAAGAAAGACACATAAATGAAACGACGTCACAAATTGCACAGTATACACATTCAAATGTTACTTAACACCTGCATATACACTCTTTACAATTTCGTCAACTGCTAACATTACAAGTCTCGTGCCTCTAAATATTCTTTCAAATTATATGGCTCCAATTTAGTCAACATTAATTTAATGTGTTTTTTGATTCTATTTATGCTTGTTAAAGTCTTAAGATGCAAAGGTAATTTATTAAAAAACTTTATACATACATAAAAGGTATTTTTTTTCTGTCAACGACAAGTTATGTTTTGGATATGTAATATTTATAGTTCTTGTATCATACCTATGATTGGAATTATTAATTGTAAAACTAGTTTTATTCTTAAATGTATACAAAAGACATTCATAAATATATAGTCCATATATTGTCAAAATATTATTTTGTTTAAACTTATTCCTACATGATTCATTATATGCTATTTTATATATGATTCTGATAACTCTTTTTTGTAACACAAAAATTTTTTCAATACTTGAGTTACCCCCCCAAAATATTATTCCATACTTGCAACACGATTCAAAATTTGAGAAATACAATATTCTTAAACTTTTTATATTCAAATATCTACTTGTTATTCTAAAACCATAACAAATTTTATTAAGTTTTACACATAAATACTCTATTTGATTTCCCCATGTTAGATGTTCATCTATTAAAATCCCAAGAAACTTAGTATAATCAATGAAAGCCATTGATTCATCTGCAATATCTACATTTCGAGGTGTGTCAATTTTAGCTTGTTTTGTTCTGAAAAGTATTATTTTAGTTTTATCTTTATTTAAAATAAATCTGTTTTTTTTATACCACTCTCTTGTGGCTGAAAATAAATTATTTCCCTCCTCTATTAATTCAGGATAAGTATCTGCCCCCACAAGTATGTTATTATCATCTGCATAATTGGTTATACTTTGATTGGAATTTATAGAAACATCACATAAATCATTAATATATATAATAAATAAAATTGGTCCAATAACACTACCCTGCGGTATACCAATATTAGTGTCCAGTATTTCAGATTTTACAAATTCTGCATTCGATCCAATGGCTACTCGCTGACGACGATTACCAAGATAACATTCTACCCACTTAAGTGCATTACCCCTAATTCCATATGTTTTTAACTTATATAATAGATATGGGTGATATAAGCAATCATAGGCTTTGGATAAATCCAAGAACATTCCCAAAGCAATTTTTTTATTTTCTGCATGTTCCAATATTTTATTAGTAAATTGAAAGATAGCTGTTTGTGTCGATCTTCCCTTAATATATCCATGTTGGGTATTATGGAACAAATTATCAGCATTCATAAATTCAACTAACTGAATACACATTGCCGTTTCAAAAATTTTTGAGAAACTAGGTAAGAGACTAAGAGGTCTATAATTTTCAAATAAATCTGTATCTCCCTTTTTATATAAGGGTTTTATGACTGCAAGTTTTAACTGCTCTGGAAATATTCCGTATTTAAATGAATTATTCAGTATATGGCAAATTACAGTGTTTATCTCACATATACACATTTTGATTATTGCAGCTGGAATTTCATCATCTCCACTACTATATTTATTTTTTATCATTTCAGATATTTTTACAATATCAGTAGGTGTTAGTGATTTTAAATACATCGATTTATTATTATCAGGTATATCACATTGAAATGGAATCATTTTTTCATTTCTAAACAAATTTGGAATTACATCATTTAAGTATTTATTATAATCATTAGCAACATCTAGTAAATTCTGTTTTTTCGGGAAATTATTATATTTATATTTTTTACCAGTTATTTCATCATGTATAGCCCACATGCACTTGTTTTTATTATCTGACTTTAGAATCCTATTTTCATATTCCATTTTCCTACTTTCAATCAAGATATTATTATGTCTCTTTTTCTCATCTTTATACATCTCCTTAAAAATATTACTATTTCTACTTAATACTAATAATATATCTAATCTATTTTTACTCTCTGTTAGTAGTTGATTTTCAATCGTTTTGTGTTTTTTGCTAGGTACTATACTTGTTAATCTTTTTGGAAAACATTCTTTAAAAATATTTAAATATGTACCAATAAAATAATTCCACTGTTTATTTACATCTTCATCATTACACCCAAAAACATCATCCCAAGTTTGGCATCTCAATTGTACTAGAAAATTTTCTTTATTTTTTTGAGTATAAAATCTTTTGTATATTTTACTGTTGTGGGAGTTATAATTTTTAATTTCAAAACAAATTTTTTGCGCCCTGTGATCTGAAATATGTGAATCTAAAACATTTACCCGATATTGATCAATATTAGTTAAAATATTGTCAATGCAATGATGTATGATAAACAAAATGTATTGCAATGCATTTTTAAAAAGATGAGCCATAGAAACAAATGTCAATGTCATTTATTGTTACTGTTTCTTACTCTTTCACAAGTTTTATGATTTTGTGTAGAAAATATTACTTTTTTTAATATTTGGAGGGGCGTAACTTTTCAGGGGAGAGTTTTTTAAAAAATTTTATACCAAAGACCTCTATTAATTTTTTCGATGTTATTTAGATACACCCTGTATAAGAGATAGGAAAATCGTTACTTGAGGAAAGTTTGACAGTTCTGTTGCTAACTTAATGGCGCCGGTAGACAGGTCCTAGCTCCTCAGGTTTTTTGATTTATTTTGAAAAATAGTAAATGTAACGTTTTCGAAAATCGTTTGTAACTTTTTACTGATTTAGAGGAATTTTTAAATTCTGAAAACACTCTTTCACAGCAAGCTTTCTCGAGGTATTTCACTGTATATTTAGATTTTCTTGCGACGTTTCGGTTGCGAGAAACCAGCATTAACTTTCGTTCTTCTGGGCACAATATTGAATTTTGATTGATTTTTTTTGGTATCTATGTTATTATTCGGAAAAATTAAAAAGATATTCTTACCTCTGGGGCAGTTGGTGACATCGGGACTCCTGGTCGAGGGGCCCCGATCCACCTGTTGATGTCGGTCCGACATTCGTCCTGAAAAAAAAAAACAACAATGAATATTAATCTGTCAAGTTAAATTAACGAATTATTTCTTCAAGTAAGCGTTATCACTTAAAAATAAATAGAGAATATACTAAAAATGTTTCATAAATAAAAAATTGCATTATTAGAGCGTTTGGAGATGAATAAACAGTTGGTAGTACTATTCAAAAATACTATTCGAATGTTGGTAGAAATTATTTTGAACAACTAATTTTATTTGTCTAATTGAAGACTTATATTTGTAATTTCATTGTCACAACAATAAATCAATAGTTTTTAACTATTGATATTGTGGAAAGCAGCTAAGTGTGGGCGAGATAAAACCTAGAAAGTAAATGTTACATTTTTAACGCCATTACCATTCAACACCTACTGGTATAAGCCATTACTTTGTAGCTACTGACAAAGAGTGACCTGCTACACTGTGGGCAATATGAAAGTAGATTTGTTTTCGCACTATGCCAAATAAAAAAAAATAATAAAGTTAAACAGTTTAAAAGTTTATTCTCCCAAGTACGAATACAAGACATGCTTTCAGAGGAGCTACAAATTAGTAGCTCACTTTTGCCAGAAGGTATAAATTAACTCTTTGTACAAAATAATGCTTTATGCAAGTAGCTATTGGGTAGCAGTGGCATTTGAGATGTGACATATACTTTAGAGGTTATATCTTACCCACAAATCAATAATTTTTATAACGTAATGGCATAGACAATAATGGAATCTTTGAAATGAACTATTTTACCTATCTTTTCATTATAAAGTGCATTATTCAAATTAAAATTGACCACAATTTTTTTAGAAACTCACTCTATATAAAGTTACAAGTGTTCACGTTTCGATGTAACACACTGTATATTCGAAATCAATTTTATTTTGAGAATCTAATTTGGGAGTGACAATTCAATCCGTGCAGCCACACTCCATCTATTTTTTTTTCTTTGTAATTCTTCAACAGTCACTTTAAACAAAGGATGCATCTCCCATCAAAATTGCAGATGTGGGCGCACTGCTTATCAGATGTCAATTAAAACGCACAGAGCTGGAGATCCAATCATCCCACTTGCTAAATGCGTCCGCAATATCCTTTCGCTTAATTACTCAAAGTCGCAGAAACAATCCCGCATCAATTAGAAGGGTAAGTAATGAGGAAGCACAGCCTTTGCGACAATAATCGGAAAAAATAAGTAGCGACTACAGCCAATTTAAAACAATAGCGAAATAGATAAAAGAGGAAGTACATACTTCAATGCCATACTCGAGTAGCTATCCGATTCTCCTAGCTGCATATTTTACTATAACAACTACCAGAAGCTTTACTTGATGCATGGGATTTAATGAAATTGAAAATAAAATACATAGCTTCCAATTTTTTACAAGAAAAATAGAAGTAAACGTTGTAATTGTAGCTATTTAACTTGCTTAAAAAACGCTACTACCTGCATCTCAGATAAATCTGCACAGTTTAATTTGTGCAGATAAATCGCATGGATTTAACTGTTCGGTTAAAATTAGTTACGATTTATTTTATACACACTGCACAAATACCTGCCCCAATTAAGAACCGGTTTTTTCAACTGTCGGAAAATTTAACTGTCAGTTAAATATATATCGGTCATTTTCATAGATATGTGTTTTGTGAGACAGACATAGATTTAACAAGGGAATAAATTTATCAGAAGATGAAAAGACCGTCTTAATCCACACGTCAAATAAATCTAAACAGTTTCATTTGTGCGATCTATCATGGAATATATCGTAATGATATTTAACTGCACAGTTAAATCGCCTTATCATTACAAATGCAACTGGCATAACCGTTTGTCCAGCCACGTCAAATAAATCTCTATAATTTGTTCTACGCAAATAAATCTCTCCAATTTAACTGTGGATTCTTCGGATATATGGGCACAGTTTAACCTGAACTGACAAATGGCAAAATATGGCTACTTAAAACAGTGCATAAATATGTCTAGTGCCTTTCCATCCACGCGTCAGTTAAATCTGCACAGTTTTATTTAAGCAGTTCAATAGTGAGATACCTACATCATAGATATATATGCGATAAAAAATCATTATGATTTGTTCCATAATGCATACATTTTCATGCAAGTCAAGCAATTTTGCATATGTGTCAGTTAAATCTGCACAGTTTGGTCTAAACTCTTAAGATACGTAATTATTTGACTGTGTAGTTAAAATCGCTCTATCCACATTGCGAAAATACCTGTGCAAACCGAGCGATTTTCCATCTTCTATCTATCACAGTTATGTCTGTGCGGATAGATCGCTACAATTTGTCGTTATCCATGAAATTGCAATTAGCAATGAAAGAACTAACAAATAAAGAACGGCGTGCAGTACATCTCAACTACCAAATAGAATTAATTCTCCGCTATCAAATTAAAATGAAGTACCAATCAAATAAAAATTACTTGCTTTCTCTTCACATGTCTAACAAGCTAACATGTGTACTGCGTACATGTGTATTGTATGCAATTTAGAAAAAAATGCATGTAATGACCGTTCATAACGAAGCTACTTATTGAAATAAAAATATCTGGAATGGAACTCAGGGCAGTAATTGTGCCTAAATAAAAATTGTATATAATTCTATAAAAAAATAAGCACTGCCATGGACCAGTCGTCAAATGGAGTACCTAAGTATGGGTGAGATATAAATTAATAAAGGACTGCATCTGTGAATGCCCATGCCTGTAGTTAAAACATCAAAAATAGTTGGATCGTTCGTCGGTAAACTAACCTTACAGCATACAGATGAGAATTAAAGTTCAGAACCAGGTGGTTCTGCTGACTAATGGTACTAGTTTTTATTAAATATTCTGGGTGTCGTTATTTCCCGCAATAACATCGCTTTACCTATATTAAACTATTCTGGTTATAAATAGATCTTTTATTTAACTTGGAATCTTACTTAAATAGATAAATTTTAACATTCTCCAACTTCAACTCGTTTTAAAATAATATTTGTCGATTGCGAAGTGTTTATCGAACTGTCTCAATACCGCTACTTTATGGAATCATATTGGTTTTATTATTTAACGACTCCGTCATTATAATTTCGCGTTCTCTTCTCGATCCAATTTGCATACCAATTAGCGGCAAAATCGCGAGTTACCGACGATAAAACGACGATTTTATGTAAATATCGACAAGGATTCTGGGTGAACTACCCCGGGCTTTTAGTTATGAAAGGCGTAAGTGCACAAAATTTAGCTCGCACATAAAACGCACTTATTGTTGTAAATTATCTTGTAAATCGATATCTTTCGGATCCCGTCAGCGTTAAAGCTACTTATAAGGCGTGGCGCTGGTTATTCTTTAATGCAAATCCGCACATTGCGATAAAATAAATGAATTTATGTGTTTAAATGAAGCGGACCCCCCAAATTGGGCCTTGTTATAGGACCAGAGCGAGGTTGTTGCCTCGCCCTTGCGTAATTTAGAATTATCCTAACAGAGACGTCAAATGATGTTCATTGACACAAAATGATACGATGTTCGCGATGTTGATACAAAATAAAATATAATTGGTTTTCTTGTAAATGGAATTGATAAATATTAATAGAACAAAATTATATTATTAGTTAATAAAACAAAATTGTAGTAGTTGTAAATACAGTGCTTTCATAAATGTCCACTCTCAGTAAAATTGTTTTTTTTTTAAGTTCGTGTTTCAAAAATTAGCAACTAGGTGAAATGTCAATCCAGAGGCGATTATTTGTTAGTTCTCGGAACGGATGGATCAACTCAGTCAACAATAATTATTGAAAAGTTAAGGGTTTTCAAGTAGGTTTAGCGTCGTCATAAAGTCGTTGAGAAACTGGTGCCTCTTGTCACCGGGAGTAATAAATTTGCAATGCTCGAGCATGGCAGTCCTTCGGAGAAGGCCTCATGAAATTTAGCAATGATTTTGAACAAGTTGACTTAGATCGTCGGGTCATGTGTTGGGCATCTGGTATCGACTAACTGCGTCGGTTTAGCCCATGGTAAAGGGAAAAATCGATATTTCTAATAACGCGCGAAATACATTCGAAAAGATATATGAATTCCAAGTTGTTTAAATAAGTTAGAATGTTATAAGGAAAATAATAATAGATCAAATAGCTGGTTTTTAGGCGGATTTTCCAAGCTATAAGAATAGATTAAATGGGACTGACTAATCCCTCCTGTGTTGCTATAAGGAGTCACAAGAGGAAGGTGTAGGGTTGCTTATAAGTTCAGTTTAGTCTCAAAATTATCCATACAATTGTAAATTCTGTCAATTAGGTATTAAGTTATGGGTATTAGGTATTATAGTTAAGCCATTTCAACCCCCGTTATTCAGGGAGCGCACCAATAAGATAAGAACCGAAACTTCTGTACCTAAGAAATGCACGTGTCGAACAGTGGTGTCGAATTCAGGAGATATCTCCGAAAAAAGGCAGTTTCTCCTTGGGTTCCACACTGGGCAGTTTTCTTAATTTTAAAGTCTCGGGCTAATTTAATAATGGATAAAGTCTTTTCAAATTTGTTACGTGCGTTGTTACGTGTAAATTAATTAAAAATGTTTGTCCGAATCTGTTTTGTATTCGTTATTTTGTTTGTTTTGTTCTATTGTTATTAAAAACCTTCCTCGAAGTTTTGTGTTTTCTTGTTCTTCCAAATTAAGTGTCCATCGAGTGACAATGGAACACCCTGTACAACTAACATCTGGATTATACTCTACGAGAGCGACGTACGGTAAGTGTCTAAAATTCATTCTCTGAAAGTACAACATACCTAAGTTCCCACGTACCTATTAAAGTGTAAGTGATAAGTATAACTTCCTTTCGAGAAGTAAACGGTAAACTCTTTGCAAGTTAATATCGTTATGATACTGGTCATAACTGTAGATAGATAAATAAAGTAATAACCCCTCAGGTTACAGTTCTTTAAGCCTATTTGTACAATTTGTAAGGGCAAGTCAACAGGAAGACCTACTGCTTTAACACAAAATGTTGATGAAAATTTTCGAAAACAAATGGCGTAATGTCCTAAGAAACCTGTTTTGCAGTTATTTACTGAAACATGTACTGTGATAAACTTAATATAGTTTGAGTTATGTAAAAAACCTTCTGTTTATGTTAGCATGTTAAGGTAAATTTAATATATCTGTAATAATTTATATTTAAATGTTGAAAAAAAAATCAATAAAGCACTGAAACTTTTTGTATTTTATTAACAATATTTTCATCTTTGAAAGTGGATTAAAAAAGAGTCTATATTTTTAAGATTACAACCTCTTTAATTCAAAAAATCCTTTACAATATAGAATGGGATAAAAATTCAAAATATCTTAGAGGAGTAAGTAAAAATGTAAATAATAATTCTTTTCTATTGAAAAAAGAAACACATTTTGCAGATTAAAGTTCAATGTTTGTAAAGAATTGTAATATGTACTCCACTGGACTCATTTTCTGCCTTTAGGGAATTTTGTGTTAATCATTCAATGTAAGAAAATTTCACTTAAAATTCACTCAATATTACTCAATAATGTATCAATTTCTGTCCNGGTTCAGCTATAAAATCCGATATTAACTTCAGTACCTCCGCTCTTATATTATCTAATCCTACACTTTTTTTATTTTTTAACTCTTTTATTAATCTCTTTATTTCTAAACTATCAGTGGGAAACATTACCATAGAGTTTGTAGTCGTATTATCTACTTTTACATTGTCAGATATTTTTGGTTAGGCAAAACTAAATTTTTGAAATCAACCCCTTGACTGGTCTTTCTGGAGCGACATTTTTATTCTTTTTGGTGTGGCAGAAATACCCAATTAAATAAAAACATATTTTTTTCATATTGATGCGAATGAAACCATAACTAATCAATGCATCTCTTTAATCCTTAAATAAAATATTTAACTATAGCGATAACTGGTGCCTTAGGTGACTGATATTTCGGTTGATCCACTTAATTTGATTAATGACGGCCATATATTATTGCAAAAACTGAAACAATACATCTTCGTCAGGTATACCAACGCTAAATGGGTGCTCCGAACGCTCAGGGCAGGGTAATTTGTTCAATTAGAAAAAGTATGCAGACTTAATTCCAATTAAGTGTTCATCCTTGGTATCTTTTTTATTATCATAGCTAAGAGGCCAATTATTGCCAAATGCCAGAGTCGCTTTATGCCTCTTGGAATGTTAAGTCAACTTTCTCGGACGAATACATTTTTCTCCGCCACCAAATCTAATTTTGTATTTTCACCAGTGGCGGCGCGTGAACATTGATTGAATGTGTTCTGCTTAGGGTTGTCACATTTGTTGAATTGAATTCCGGGATATTAAGTGCCCGGAGTCTCTAAATGGCGCCGCAGGCGAAAAATTTTAAAATTTTCAAGGTCACGCGTTTTCCTGGCACTTCTGAATTTCAAGGAACAATGAATTTATAAAAAAAATACAGATTTTCACAAGAATGATTTTTGAAATTGATACCTTTTTGAAATATCCATTTACGAATTACCTACTGATGGTATAATAAATTGGAATAAACTAAATATATTTTATTAAATTATTGAATATTGTTTATAAACAAAAAAGTCGTTTGTGAAATTTACCAACGATTCAACGAATTTTAATTTTCCTCGGCGTGTTATGATTTTTTCTTTATCTTTTT
>NW_019416478.1:1516155-1612782 GCF_000390285.2 Anoplophora glabripennis | reverse complement strand
TCTGCCTTTAGGGAATTTTGTGTTAATCATTCAATGTAAGAAAATTTCACTTAAAATTCACTCAATATTACTCAATAATGTATCAATTTCTGTCCACAGAATTGTAATATGTACTCCAGTGGACTCATTATCTGCCTTTAGGGAATTTTGTGTTAATCATACAATGTAATAAAACTTCACTTAAAATTCACTCAATATGACTCAATAATGTATCAATTTCTGTCCACAGAATTGTAATATGTACTCCACTGGACTCATTATCTGCCTTTAGGGAATTTTTTGTTAATCATTCAATGTAAGAAAATTTCACTTAAAATTCACTCAATATTACTCAATAATGTATCAATTTCTGTCCACAGAATTGTAATATGTACTCCAGTGGACTTATTATCTGCCTTTAGGGAATTTTGTGTTAATCATTCAATGTAAGAAAATTTCACTTAAAATTCACTCAATATTACTCAATAATGTATCAATTTCTGTCCACACCCGATTGACTGAAATTTTCACTTTATTAGTATGAGTATAACTGAGTGAAACTATTGCATCAGAAATAAGTGACCTTTACTCAAATCCGAGTTATTGCTAACTATCAATTGAGTGACTTTTGACTCTATTCTGAGTATATAAAACCAATTTAGAGTTGACTTTTTCTCTAATAAGATTTAAATTTAACTATTATTGAGTCATTTTTTACTCAGACTTGGTTTTTAATTAACTAAATATTGAGTACAAAAATAACTCTAAATATATTGACATAAACTACTAAACAGTCATGGTGGTTTCAACACAGACAATAATTTAGGTCTCGATTGATTCATTGATTGGATAAATAAATTGCCATAACCTATATTGTAGGTTACAAACACGTAATTATAGATAACAATTTAACTATCCGTTTATTTAACCAAATATTAATAGAGACTTAATATATTGTCTTTAATTATTGTAATTCAATCATTGCAATTAAATACAATTTTCACTGAAATAACCAGATAAACAGATACTTGTCCAACTCCAAAGCACACCATACGCCATATTGCCATCCACCACGCCACGGTCACTAGATAATCTAATGGGATGATGGGAACAGACAAATACAATGCATCTGAATTTGAAAAAGGATGGGAACACTCAGTAATGAAGCCATTTACTCTATTTAGGTACAAGTGCACCAAATACGTGTTTACGTCAATAATTTATTTAAGGAGTCCCTATATTTGAGTAAAAGTACTCAGTTTTAGTTTAAATATAATCACAAATGAGTGAAATGATCAAAATGCCTAATATTGAGCGAAAATGTACTCAATAATTTCACTCAATGAATTCACTCCGAACCTTTGTTGACTCCATTGTAAGTCGGACATTTATGAAGACACTGTATATATTTTTTTACGAATATTAACCCCTTTTAGGGAACTTCTTGAGCGCCACGCATATTTGCATTAGTAGTTAGATTAACGTCGTAATAAGTTTCGAAGGAATTTTTTATACTTATGACCAAACTTAACTAGCAACTAATAATACAGGGAAGTAGGATCTTGGCGTGAACATACTCTTTATATCATGTTTCACAACTGAAAATACAATTAAATAAACTATTTTCGTAAACTTCCTAGTCCAAACAAAGAAATTCTTGGTATGCCAGTGCAATTATCGTACCTATAAAACAATTTATCAGTAACCGATACAATTACAATTCAACTAGATTATAACATTGGTAGTGTCAGGGAAAATTATGTCAACTACAGAATAAAACGAAGTATGCACGATAAAATGGCACATAACACATTCCGCTGCAGGATACGTTTTCATAGAATTTCCATAAAAAACGCGCATTTGATCTGATTAATATTTACACATGCTGGATTTATACCAATCACTATTAATTTATGTCGGTTCGCAGGCATTATGTCAAGTAAAATCAATTAAAAGGTATTTTTGCTTGATTTTTGTAATTAATTAGCTTAATATAGTGCTTTATTACTTCAAAAAATGTTCTTGTTTTTTTCCGTGAAAATAAATATTGATACTTCTTTCTGATTTAATTATTACTATTAGCTATAAATGAATAATAAACACAATTTCATAAAATTACTTTTGACTGAAATTTTTGGCTTTTATTTACTTAATTTAAATTTTTTTCAGAGGTGGAAAATATAAAAAAAATTAATAGTTATTTACACCATAAAGGTGGTAAGTATTATTTACCAGTCGAGGACGATTTTGCGCCCGAGCGGAGCGAGTGCTGGCAATAGAGTCCGAGACTGTTAAATTATGCTTAACTACTGCGTGATGTATAATATTGTATCTGCTCCCACAGCTCTTTATGGTTCATGAAATAAAGATTAGGTTTTATTTTTTGACATTTCTTAATCAATTCATTTTGACATTATTCGAAATCTTGCAAAGTCGCCTTGGTTGTTTGGATTTTGTCGTTTCTAAGGTATTTATAAACAAAGTTACATAAAAGTTGCAATTTTACTGATTTTGAATTAATATTTCTAAATGAGTGATTTTCAAATAGAAAGTGCAGCAAATGCTGCCTGTGAATTTGTATTGCCCGAGAAGTTGAAAGTGCGCTATAGCATATAGAAATTTCAAAGAATGGTACCAGAACAAAAATACTGGTGTTTCTGAAATGTCACTGCTAACATGTTTCAAGGAGAAGTCAAGAACTTTAAAGTCACCGGCGAGTTTGTGGAGTAAATACTCAATGATTAAGACAACTTCATAGAGGAGAACGTGGATATATCAAAATACCTCAAGGTGAGAGCATTTTTGAAACGTAACAATGACGGCTATACACCTGAAAAGTCAAACGTTTTTACAAGATAACAAGTCAACGATTTTCTCGTTCAGGCACCCGATAATACACATTTGTTAATTAAAATAGGGACGGTCTTAGGCATTCCAGGAGAACTTACTTTGGACGTCAATTTCAAAAATTTCGATGACATTATTGTAGTTACAATTCCAGATTCTAAAAATGGCATGTCACGTACGTTTACAATTACTTCTCGTCTGGGTTCTGTTTCTCACCTAGAAATTCTCAAGAAATATATCAGGATTAGATTGGAAATGAAAACTGAAATTTCACGCTTTTTTATGCGCTATCAAGCAGGTAGATGTTACAACCAACTAGACGGCAAGAATATCCGTTGTATGATTCCTAATAAGATAGCACAGTTTTTTAAACTAGAACATCCTGAAACATATACAGCCCATTCATTCCGAAGAACATCGGCAACATTACTGGCTAATACAGGAGTTGTAGTATTAGCAATAAAGAGACATGAAGGGTGGAAATTAGCCACAATTGCAGAAAGTTACGTTGCTGACAGTTTAAGTAACAAAAATGGAATAGCCAACAGGATTCTTCAAAATGACACTTCAACTCCAGGTTCTAGTATTACGTAGGACCATGCTGTTTCAATGGATGAGTCAGATAATATTGAGCCTCCGATGACTGAAATGGAGCGGTCAAATCATATTGAAAAAATGTGACAATTAGTAAACGCGAGGAGAATAATTATCCAGATTTTATAAATGTTACTAAATGCAATAACTGTAATAATTAATAAAATGTATTGTTCAACAAATATTTCTATTTACTTGTTCATAAAATGCACATTTTTAACTCGAAATCGCATTTCTCCCTAGGGAGGTAAGTTACCTCACTTACCTCCCGTTGTCCATAGCAACTTCCACTTCTACGGTAAAATCCACTTGCCTGTTTATTATAGTGCGAGCAGATAAATAGATAGATAGATAGATATATTTTATTTATTAGTCCAACTAAAGCATTACAGCTTTGCTATGGGATAAGTCAACTCTACATAATACAATATAATTGCATGTTAAAAAAGGCATATAGGCCGATCTACATTAATTACAGTATAAACAATAAATAAGTAAAATAATAAATACAATATAAACATATGATAATATACAACCTACAACAGATTAAAATAAAATAGCTAACGGCTATTGTCAAACAATTCCTGATCGGAGTATGCACAATTTTTTAATAAATATATTTTAACACTTTTTCTAAATAGATGAAAGTTATTTATGTTTTTCATATGTTGAGGTAAATGGTTAAATAACCTCAGTCCCAAAACATTGTGAGCTTTCAAAGTCATGCCGAGGCGTTTGAAGGGGACACAAAAATTATGTTTGTTACGAGTATCATGACAGCGGACATACATTGGTAATAAAACGTTCTTTATTTTTTATAAATATATAACAATATTTCGAGGATATACAAACTTTTCAACGGGAGAATACCAAATTCAGTGAATAAAGGGCGGCATGACTGGGTCGGGGGTATTCCAGCTATACATATGATAATATAATATTTTTTCGCATTCGAGAAAATTACTGTCCATATCATCGGGGCTAATTTGTATCTATTTGTTGCAGCTTGTTGGCAAAAGGCAGGGCATATATCAAACCTAAAGCACCCAATACAGGACTTAATGAGAAGCCAATAAAGTATGGGACATAAACCAAGAAATTACGATTACATCCATTTATTGCCGATGTCCTTTATTTATTTAGACCAGTTTAGTACGCTTTAAAAAGCCTATTAAATCGTCCACGTACAAACATAGATAAAACAGCATCGCTGATTTATTTTCAAAACGACTACTTACTTTCGTAATTACACTAAAACCTGCCTTTAATATTCGATATTAAGACGTTTATTATAAATTGCCGCATAATTTAACGTTGAACTAGGAATTAAACTTGCGGCTCAATCATCCTTCACCTACATTTTTTTACTAATTAACGGCACGGAATTTAAAAATATGAGCGGCGGGTTTACGAAAAAATCGAAATAAATCAAATTCGTTACGGCGTGTCTCGACCGACGGATACAGTTGTGTATTAAGAATTCTGGGATATTTTTTGTGAAAAGTAATTAGTAATTTACAGAGTAAAAGTCTTTGAGTTGTGCCTAGAGAGATTTTTATAAACAAATCAGTGTTTTTATGACTAAGAAATCGACAGTCTGTTATTTATTTGTCTGTTTATTTCACGATACATTCCAGTCAATTCAAATACCTACTTTTAAACACTTCTTGTTTTAGTGTATTTTTTTCTATCAATTTAGTTAAGAAATATTTATCTTTTCAAAATTTAACTGCTATTCCATAAACACATTACAGGAATTTTCTAATAACGTTAACTCTCTTATAAGGGGAATGTCTTCGTTCTTCGTTGTTTGTTGTTGTGTCTTCTCTTATAAGGGGAATGTCTTCGTTGTTTATTAATATCAAATTTATTTGTCTGACTCTATGATGATAAATTGAAATTAAACGAGTGAAAAATCATACGTCTAGTGAGCTGGTGGAACAATTTGATTTTTTATAACTTTCGTCGGTCGTAAATGACGTTTTATGTGAATTTTGACTTGTTCTTTGAATTTTCCCGAAAACTCAAACCCGTTGGGCCAAATCTGAAGGCAGATTCGGATTCAGCGGAAAAAATACATGGAAATAGATGAGTCTGAATACCAGATCCAATCCTTTTTTTGTGGGGCTGTGATTATTAATACTTTATTTAGTATTTCCGAGTCTGAATAACGTACACATTTTGCTCACAGATGACAAGATAGAGTGATTTATGCCAAAACGAACTGTGAAAACTGCAGGTTTCTAACTCTTACGATTTAGACGCTATCTAGCCTTATTTAGAGAGCTGAAAACGTGATTTTTTTTTAAAAACAACTGATTATCTCGAAAACGGTAAGTTTTAAACACCATGTACATATACATTTAATAAACTCTACCTAATATTAATCAAGGAATTCAAAAACGCAATAATATACAGGGTGCTCTATTTAAAATAACAAAGTTATGTAGTGCCCTCGCGAAATGGCCCTGTAAAGCTAAACATGGCCCACATGATTTCTGGCAACTTTTATTAAAACCATTTTTTTATAAATTTTACAATTGCAGAATTACACAGAAATCCCTCTTAGATGGAACACCCTGTATATTAAAAAAAAAAACAAGCAAATGGGCCTACTTTATGGTGACAGTATATTAAATTTGCTTATGCCGTTGAAACAAGTTCTACCATCCAAATATATTCCGACTTAAACTTTGCAGGAACGTTTCTAATCATCACCCTTTAACACCTGTTACCAACTTATTATTCCAAACGGCGTCAAGAGGTTTTGACGTATCTCATTTAATTAATCATCCTGTTCGCATACAGCCGGACACCTCCGGAATAACGAGTTAATTAAGTTTTGACTTAATCTACAATCAAATAATGGCCGAGAAGGCGCGGTGACACGAACCAGATAGGAGTCTATCATCTCTACGAGCCGAGTGACACAGATTACTATTATTCCGCTGCCTCCTCTTCGAGACGAAAGTGTAATCCATTTCGCTGACACAATGGCTTCTTTTCCATTCGGAATTGCCGAGATAAGATCGGCAGGACACGTGCGACTTGATCCGTCAGAAATTAATTTGTGGGCGCCGATCGCTTGGTAGATCGAGTAGAGAAATGAGGTGAGGACATTGAAAAATTATCGGGGAACATATCAACCGTATATATTGTCATGCTGACGACAAACAGGAGTGTTAAAATGGAATGATTGTAGGATTTAATTTTTTCACTGATGGAAGTTTTACAGGCACACACAAAAAAAATCATGAACCAGAGGGTAGACCCCACTATTCCTAGGTTTTTGGGGCCGCTGGAACCGAATATGACCATAAAAAATGAATTCAATTGCCCGTTTTCCCGCTAGCACCCTCTGAAGGGGGTTAAATTCTATGCGTATTTCTGTATTTTGGGACGCTGAAACCGAAGATGGCTAGCAACCCCCGTCAGGGGGTGCTAGCGGGAAAACGGGCAATTGAAATAATTTTTTATGGTCATATTCGGTTTCAGCAACCCCAAAAACCTATGAATAGTGGGGTCTACCCTCTGGTTCATGAATTTTTTTTATGTGCCTGTGTTATCATTGTCTTGTAGGTTGATTTATGTAAATTAACTGTTAGAGAACGACAATGGAAAATAATTTAGTAAAACATACTGCTTTTGTGTAACTTAACGACGTGTTATTTTAAAGTCACCATATGTTTATATGTAAATATGGACAAAGCGCTGAACATTAAGAAAACATTGTAAACATTACTAAGAAAAAGTTAAAACTGATTATATGTGTTTCTAAAGGTCAAAGGTAACCTCCGTATAAATATCACCCCCAATCAAACTTACACTTAAACTTACTAAATTCAAACCAGTGAGTTAGATACGACAATAATTGTTGGTCACATTTTCCTCAAAAATTATTATGGCTTACGCCACTGAAAAATAAATATTTTATGAGATTTTTGAAAATTAAATTTTGTCCCGGACAAAAATGGTTCATTAACTTTTTTCCATAGATTTTACGTTTTATTACAAATCTAGGCATAAGAAGAGTGTCGATTTAAAATCATATTTTATTAAAAAAAAACGGTGGTGATCACCTTGCTTTAACTTTATTACTGTACTTTAGGAATACTCGGTTTAATAATTATTCATTTTTTAAATACTTTCTTCATGCTTATGAAGAAACCACATACTTTACTTCTCAAGGATCGACATAACTCCTCGAAACATTTAGTAAGGATCTGCATTTAATTCCACTTCACGAAAGAAAATGGACAAGTAGCATTCAAATAAAAATAACACTAATGAATGTCATAACGAACTCTTCTCGATTCAAGCCAACTGCGATAGCCTCAACACTGATATGTGTAAGGTGTTACTTAAAATAACAACTTGAATGTATCTACTATGCATAACGCAGAGATATGTTGTGATAGAATTTTTGCCAATTTGGAGTGGTTGTAGAAGCAATGTATGCTGCATCTCTGACGTATTTATCTACCGAGAGTTCGTACTGAGATGGATGGTTAGTTTAACCAACCATTGTTTAATTAGCAACAGTGACCTGGGTGAATTAAAAAAATAATAATAAAAGCAAACAATATTTTAAGACATAATTCAAACAGGAACAATAATTTTTAATTTTCTACCAATATCGTGACTTATTTTTATCAAATTAGCGATGACTGTTGCGTGGTCTGAAGAGTTTCAATCCTGTGTCGATGTGGTCGAAAAATCATGTGAGGTTGACTTGGCTTCCTGGTCACAGTCATTTGACTGGCAATTGAAGAGTTGACATAATGACCAAACAGGGTTCAACTAATCGATTTACTTATCAAATCAGTACCAATGCTAAGCAGAAGGAACATTAGAACACTCACATAACTTTTAACAGGTCATGGACATCATAATCAGCGTAATAGAACTGGACTGAACACCATTGTGAGGTGTAGCTAATGGTGACACCAAGACAAGGATTCATACACATCATCTGTTAATGTATTTGTTTGACGTTGAAAAGACAGAAATACCTAGATACAGACTAGCAGAACTAATGCACGAGTCTACTTTAAACTCTTTCTCGCGACATGCACAATGGCTCAGTCACCTCAGGATACCACATAAGCTTTTCAGCAAGGCACTTAGCACGAATCTGTTTCAAACTTTTACTATTGGCATGCACAATGGATCAGATGGCCTCAGTCGCGCATATCACCTTCCAATATGCCACGGAAGCCTTGTCTCAACACTAAGGTTTATCGGGTAAGTGGTGTCATTTAAATTTATGCAGGTATTTTATCCTTTACTTAGCCTTGCTCTTTGGTAATAGTACTTAGGTTGCGATATATTTTCTGTAAACATATTAATATTTTTATTCGTAATCTGATTACGGCCCTGTCAAACTCCGCGCCGCACTAAGCCTAGGTATTATACTAGATACTCTACTGGAAAATACCACAACTTTATCACAAGAGTTATCTTTCCTCCTTGAGAGTCTGGGACTTTTACTGAGCCCCAAAGGCACATAACATAAATTCACGATTCAAATTCACCCTGTAGGGGAATTAATTCGACTCTACGGTATTTTCCAGTTATCACCCAATCTATTACACTCAATTACCACTTATAAATTCCTATACGCCGTCGACTGCTGACAAGTTCAAGTCACGACGGCTGCGAACATTTTTTCTAACGACTATATATAATCGACAATTGATTTGCAACGCCTGGTTCACTCCGTGAAATCCCTTGTTGATTTAGCTAATTAAACAATAGCGGTTGAATCGAAATTAATCCGAAGAAACTTACCAGGGATACGTCGATAGAAGAAAGTAAACTCCGAACGGCATAACGAAGAATTTTTTTAACACAGTCAGTGGGCCGGACTAGAACCGCGGTGTTATATAATGCAGTTATTAATACTGTTTATTAGTTCTGTTCGATTATGTTCTTATGTATCGCGTTGGATAAGGGGATATTAACAGCTTTCCGCGTTATATAAAATAATTTTACGGCGCGTTTATCAGTTCGACACATCGGAAGTTGAAAAAGGCGCTTTCTGTTGCACCGAGCGGACCATGCAGTTATGGTTTCTATTTAAAGATAAGAGGTTATCTCAAATAGCAACAGCAAATTGATTTCATTACAGCAACGTCCAAGGGCGTTGCCAGGGGGCGGCAGGGGGCCCCCTGGAAATTCGAAAAAAGGACAAAGATTTTCTTAAGTCAACGAAACATTAGACTGGAAATTTTTAATAAAATATTTTATTTTCTTTAATTTAATTTTGAAAATTAATACACTACTTTTTTTTTAAACTTACTTACTTAAATTAGTATAAATATTTGTTGAGAAACGAATTTAAAAATATAAAATTCTATGTTAAAAAGTAATACAAAATTTAGCTCTGGAATCTTAAATTAAAAGAAATAAATTTTTATCTATCGGAATCAGAATAAAAGTTTAACAGCAATGATGAATATGCACAGAAAGCTTATTTTTGACAACCATGAAGATTTTATTAATAAAGTGCTCGACAAATTTTAAAAAAATCCGAGAAGATTATGTTTATTATTCACTGTATTATAGGTACCTACCTATTTCTACCTATAGTTTATATTTCTCCCATCCTCTCTCCTTTATGTTCACTAATGGTAGAAAATTCATATTTTCATATACCATTACTTCAGCATGAAATAAAGTAATCATAAATTATCAAAAAGTTATATATTACAGGGGCGTAAGATTAACAGTTTTCAAAATACAGCGAGTATTAATATTGAGGAGTTTCATCACAACCTGACAACAGCGCTTAACTTAATGTTACACAGCTGATGCACACCACGTATGCACGCAGCAGACTTGTCCTACGGAATAACAAAAATGTAAATTATTGTGAAACATTTAGTAAATTTCAAGACAATCGTTTTCCAGTTTTTAAATAAATAAAATAAAATGTATCAATTTTGTAGTACGAAGGTAGTAATTATGAATGTCTTAAAACAGAAACTTCAGAATCAAATTATGGATTTGAAAAATATGTAATTAAAGTACTCAAAGATTCACGTCGTCCAAATAATCAGACGTATTAAAAATAATTTAGGTACTACAAAATTCAATAACTTTTAAATGCATAAGTACAAAACAAACTACAACATATGCTCAAAATGTCCACCACCAATTTCGATGCAAGCACGACACCTTCGAATCCAATTTTCAGGCATTCGCTGGAAAATACCCGGATTTATCCTTATTAGATGGGCAACGGAAAAGTCTTCGACCGTTGAATTCCAGATACTAACTGAACTGCGTATTATTGGTTGTTGGATACCTTAGTACCTCTTGTTAACTGCCGCGCCGTTGTCACATTGCTCGATATGAATTTAATCGAATTATAAATCTACTACAACGCTAATTATTTTTTAGAATTAAGCATAAAGAAGATCAAAAAAGTGATAAACATTGTATTTTATGGTATTCTATGCATGCAGTTATGTCAATATTCCTTGATTAATCGAACTTTTGTACATCAAATTGGAGACTTTGATCATTTTTTTTTTCTCGGAAATGGTTGAGTTTTGAAGCCATGTCATATAAGATCTGTTAAAATTAAGGCAGTCAAACTGTATAAGAAGAAAAAATATTTTACCATAAAACAAGATGTATACCTTGAAACAAAAGGAAAATCTGATCTATACTCTGCAATAAAACCACCCACGAACGAAATGTTTGCGTTGACATGAAATATTTTTTATTAATTTTTGACATAGAACCGACTATTAGAATTGATCAAGAATTTCAGTCATATCCTGTACACAAACCTTTCTGTCTTTCGAAATTGTGAGTCCAACCGGAGACAATGAAGTTGGAACCCATAAAATAACGAACAAAGAACGGCACACATTGGCATTAATAAATCAATAACTGTCAGCTTTATTTATTGTTCTTGACCCAATAATGTTTACATTTGTTGACTGTACGTCTGTGCTGAGCCACATGACCATAACTATTAATTTTTAATATATATTATTGGCAATAAAACCTGTAATACCGCTGTTAATTTAAATTTTACAACTGTCGTTTCATAACAATCGCAGAACGTAAGGGGAATTTTTCTCCCGATAAGAATTGTATAGATGCTTTCAGAGATACAAGTAATTTATGGAAACTAATAGATGATAAAACACAGTACTGACATAAAGGATGTTCAGACCAATGGTGCTGTTTCTCACTTTTATCAACTTTTCAAAAGATTCGCCTAAAATTTTAAACAAATATTTTGTTAATTCTTAGTTTTTATCACAAAATATTTAATTTGAATGCCCACGATTTGTTACCAATGTGAGATATTTGCGTTGTCGTTTCATAAAAACCAAGTCGTCCGTAGAACCCAAAAAAGCTCAAAACATGATCCGGCACTGAAATTTTCACGCATCTTTCGAATCAAACCGCCTGATTTGTATTTGGAGGATGTCAACAGAACCTGATCTTATTTGCAGAGTAACTGACGACAATACGCGAGGCATGCAAGAAAATTACCGATGTTTCGAATACAAGGCAAGAAGTCGCCTACAGAGTTTGAAAAAGTTCAAAACACTATCATCCGGGATTGCAGCGCATGTTTCAGTGCATAGAGCCTATCGCAGAGAACATTTTTCGAATTCTACAACAAGCAAACAAATTCCACGAAGGGTTCAAGCAATGCCAGATATCACCCAAATCTGGAGAGGCCAAATGGAGGCAACGGATGCGAAGTAGAACTTAGCGGAGCCACCCCGATCTGTGATCGAACGTCAACTCTGGTATTGTCCGGATAAGCCGAATAAGTAAACAACGCAACCAATACCACTTCAAGCCAGTAGGTACTCAGTACGCTCTTTTATGTTACTTCTATTATACAGGGTGTTAGAAGTTTGACTGCCTTAATTTTAACAGACGATAGAATATATCAAAATAATCAAAAAAACCTTATATAAAATGGGTCCTAAACTCAACCATTTCCGAGAACAAAATTATCAAAATATCCAACTTGAATTGGAAAAGTTCGATTAATTAAGGAATACTGACATAACTGCGTGCATAGTATACCATAAAATACAATGTTTATCACTTTTTTAACTTTCTGCTTAATTCTAAAAAATAATTAGCGTTGTAATAAATTTAAAATTCATATCGAGCAATGTGACAATGGCGCGGCGGTTAACACGAGGTACTAAGCTGTCCAGCAATACGCAATTCAGTTGGTATCTGGAATTGGACCGTATCTGAGTGTTTTTTGCGTACCACTATTTCGTTTTCTTGAGGTGTTTTACTTTACGCGAAAATTGGATTCGATATGACAGTTTGTTTTGTAAATTATTTTTAATACGTATGATTCACAGGTCAACATTTGATCTAGGAACAATTGTCAGAAGTGACTATGGTATTTAGCGGTTTTTTGGGTCGCTGATTACGAATCCGAGGTCGGTTAAGATCCATCACATCAGGTTCAAGGCGATTTGAAGGTCAAATGAAGAAATGACCTCCATAAAATCTGAAAAAACTCATGCTTATGTTTTAGAGGACACTGAACCCGAATCCGAGGTTTGTTTACCCCCACGATACACCCTAGAGGTCATTCAAGGTCATTTCAAGGTCATTCATGAAGTATTTTGGATAGAAAAGTTAAAATAAGTCTGAAAAATCTGAAAAAATTCGTTTGAAAATGTCTGAGGAATCCAAGGTTATTTAAGCTCCATCACGTCAGGTTCAAGGTGATTTGAAGGTTAAATTTAGAAAAAGTTGTGTAAAAAAACCCTATATACCATAGTCACTTTTGACGATTGTCCCTAGATCAAATGTTGACCTGTGATTATTTGGATGATGTGAATGTTTGGGTACTTTAATTAAATATTTTTCAAATTCATAATTTGATTAAAAGTTCAGTTCCTGTTTTAAGAGATTCATAATTACCAAAATTCGAGATAAAATTTAAGCACAACAATATCTTCGTACTACAAAAACGATATCTTTTATTTTACTTATTTAAAAACTGGAAAACAATTGTCTTGTAATTTACTAAATGTTTCACAATAATAGTTGTTTACATTTTTTCCGCAGGACAAGTCTGCCGCGGTATGCACCAGCTGTGTAGCCTTAGGTTAAGCGCTGTTGTCACGTTGTAATAAAACTCCCCAATATTAATACTCGCTGTATTTTGAAAATTGTTAATTTTACGCCCTTGTAATATACAACTTTTTTGTTCATTTATGATTACTCTCATTCTGAAGTAATGGCAGTCAAACTACTTACACCCTGTATACACTCAATCACCTATTTTTAACTTATTATTGTATATTATTAATATACAATTAAAATTAATTTTTTACCATTCAAAACGTTGTTAAAAATGTTTACGAGCCAAGGGTCAGACAGATATAGAGAGACAGAAGATACAGACATTTCTAAATATTTGTTAACTGTGCTTTTTAAGTCTCTTATATACGAGAAATCAGCTATAACCGAATGTCCCCGATAAATTAACAACATCCTCTATTATTTACTCTGTCATCCAATCAATCATTTAATGAACCACGTCCCAAAAAGATAAGTTTCTTAGACTGTTACGTGCCACAGATGAAACAAAGCACATCGTCAACAGAATCGACGCCCTTCAACAGCCATAGATAATCTTTGTTTGGGAATACCAGAACAAATGAATGCTTTCCTTTTTCATAGATATCAAGAAAACAATTGATCGGTTCAATGAACAAAACCCAATAGATTTTGAACTGATTGGTCAATTTGCAGAGAGCCAATACATTTTCAAGTAAATTAATAATGCCTACTTACGCGAGTTTCACATTATTATCTCCTCAATTGTAGCCTGCTAGGCGTTTAGCAAAAAAATAAAATTAAACCCGTATTTAAATAATTGTTGTTTGTAAGAAATGATCTACCGATGTGACAGTGAAAAATTGCTATTTCTCTTTCGGCGGAATACAAAATACGATTCTAATTACATTACGGTGTGAAAAAAACGCTTATTATTCAAATTGATTTAAAAGTAATAGTATGGGCGAAATTAAGACGTTTTGTCTAATTGGTTTACAGAGCCAAGGTTAATTTTTTTTCCACTCAAGCGAGATAATTAATATAGTTCGGTAATGCACTGTCAGTTACTCTGTCATTATAGATATACGTATCGCAATAACGTAATGTATTTTTTCATTAATTTGTCGACTTACTGTCGCTTGAAATAGGAGTCAGTTAATTTTTTCTCGAGCAGGATTCAGGAACTGAGAAAGAATTTCGAGAGGGATAAAATAAAATGTGATTTTAAAGATACTATGTATTAGATCAGAATTTAAGAATTAGAGTCACAGTTAAAGATTGAAATGAACTTTTTACAGTGAATTGTACAGGATGTTGCTTGTCTCATTGACCAATTTTAAAATTTGGCTGCTATTTCAAAATAAAAAATAAGTATAGAACCCCAGAGATTCGAGAGATTAGAAATCAGATCACGTTTTATTTGAAAATATCGACGCTTTTCGAGTTACCTACTGCTTTATCAAAATTATATTACCGTTAACAAGCACTTCAATCAAACTCATTCATGTCATTAATATGAAAAGTTGAACAACCGAGGAAGGCTCGCGATGCTCGTCCACCAAATTTAGGCGAGGTTTGCTTAGGAATACATACCATCCCTCGGAAAGGATGTACAACCGTTGGTCCCTTGTCCAAACGATGTTAAACAAGTAAATGATCCTTATTCCACGACAAACTGGAGGTTCGGCAAAAGTTCCAGCCTGGGAGTTGCTCGTCTCCTGACGTCGGTGTTTAGTCATGATAGTAGAAATAAGCCGACGTAAAATAACCAAAAAGCTAAATAGGTCAGTCAAATTGTCAAAAACACCTTGTTTTTTGCCAAACTTTAGTACAGTAAATATAGACACGTAAATATTAGGAAAAAATCCGTGGAATTGAATCCGTACTACGCATCAATGTGTCGAGCGGGGCAAGCAGTTTACGGGACCCAACAAAATTAAGTTTACTGTAAAAAAGGGGGTAAATCATCGCGGACTATTTTTTATATTGAAGTAAAAGTATTCAACTACAACAAGTGTAAATTTCAGACCTTAATATTAATAAATCAAGCCGTACCGATTTAAAAACAAAATAAAAAATTCGGCTCCTGTTGGTCGTAAGACATTTAAATTTTTAAATTTGTGGAAAAATGTCAGCTTTCAAATGGCAATAATGCCATTCCGATTAAATTTCAACGATTAGAAAAAGATCTACATTTTTCGACCCGAAAAGAGAAGTCAAAGTTTCAGTAGATTTTTCACATATTTCCAGTTATTTTGCAAGACGCCCACAATTTGCGCAGGAAAGTACAACTGTTAGAGAAAATTTTAAGCCCAACATGGGTCACGCAAATGCATTGCTGTATGATTTACTGAAACTTGAAAAAAATGTCTTTTTTCGAAAAACTCAATTTTTGCAAAAACTCTCAAATATTTAGCAATTTTGCAAAAATACACTTATTCTACTTGCCAAGGACTACATATTTTGAAAGTTTCGTAAAAAAACTTTTTTTCGTTTTAAGGATATAGAAGTTTTTGCAATAACGAATACAATCAATTTATAAATTTACATCGAGCTAGGCTCAAAATTTTTGTTATAAAACAGTTTTTTCTATTTTTTTTATGAAAAAAAACTGTTTTTTTGCGAACTTTGGCACCTAAAAATCAAATTTGATTGGACTGAAAGCTAACTACACATTTAGCAGAATTCATAGGTTTTTCCCAAATATACAATCTTAAAAACAATATCACCATAAAAAGGCCGAAAAAACAAGTTGCATATATATTTCTCATTTTGTTATGGGTAGAAAGGAACATAATCCCTAAGAAATATATCATTTCCATATCAATGATTTTGCCAGAAAAAGTTGAAAAAAAAGGAAATAATTGGAAAAATTAAACCACTAAGTTTGTCACCATAAATAATATTAAATTTCGAAATGATTTTAATAAGAAAATCCAATTTTTTTCGAAATTGCTCGGTTTTTAGATTACTTTTATTGAAATGATTAAGAACATATAAATGTTATACGTATAAACTAATTTTTCTCAATTTTTCCTGTTTATTTTTAAATTTCTCGTTTTTTTACATTTACGTTGAAATATGAACATTTTAATTGTTACACTGTAAAAAAATCGATGTGAGTGAAAGCAATAAAGGTTTGAAGTGAATCCGCTGATTGAAAATATTGAGTACATTTTCATTCAATATTGGGCATTTTGATCATTTTACTCATTTGTGATATTTAAACTATAACTAAGTATTTTCACTCAAATATAGGTATGTACTCATTAAATAAATTCTTCACGTAAACTCGTATTTGATGCACTTGTACCTAAATCAGAGTAAATGTCCTCATTACTGAGTGCGTTTAAATGTATTTAATGTATTTCCAGTAATTTGAATGGCGTCATGAAGATGGCACCACTTACATATTACTTCTGTAATCTCGACCACAGTTAATAGGGGCCCGTTAGATACTTCAGAAAAGCGTGATCGCCAGGAGAACAGGCCTTAGCCGGCGGCGGTGGGTCTCAGCTTGCGGGTCTCAGCCAGGACAGGAGGGGAGGCCTCGCGAAGTGAATTAATTTCAACACTGCATATTCTAATTAATCATTTATGAGTGATTTATTTTTGCACTTAGTATTTAGTTAATTAAAAACCAAGCCTGAGTAAAAAATGACTCAATAATAGATAAATTTAAATCATATTAGAGAAAAAGTCAACTCTAAATTGGTTTTATATACTCAGAATAAAGTCAAAAGTCGCTCAATTGATAGTTAGCAAGAACTCGCTCATTTCTTATGCAACAGTTTCACTCAGTTATTCTCATACTAATAGAGTGAAAATTTCACTCAACCGGGTGATAATATTGATATATTATTGAGTAAAATTGAGTGAAATTTGAGTGAAATTTTTTTACAGTGTATAAAGTATTTATGGTATTTTGTTTGTTTCTTGTCCTTGTTTACTCATGACAAAATTAAGATTTTATTTCTTTTCCTTTTTGTTTTAAATAAAATATCTACCTTTAAACAAATTTACTTTTTGATAACTTGTACATGAATTCCAGGAATATATAAATTTTGATAAAGCATGTTATTTTCATATCCACTGAGGTTTTTAAATTCCATTGTTTAATTATTTGTTTCGGAAAATATGCAAAAAACTAGTTTTTCCCAATTTTTTCTAATACTTTTCGAACTACTGGGACTCTGAAAGTGTTAGGACCTTTTGGTATTTATTTTTTGTTTTAACTGCATTAATTATTGACTTTCCCCAGAGATATTTTAGAAAATATGGTCTTTTTTCATGTATTCTAAAAACGAGACGTTTGCGGATATTTCTTCATATGACTTCCTATTAGAACCATCCGAATTCAAATTTTAACTTTAGCCAATTAATCATTTTGCCGAATTAATCCTGAAATTATCTCCGAACAGTGACACTTTACTCTCCTAAAGCAAATAAGAAAATGACACTCTCATTCCACAGAATGCAAAAAACGATTAAACAGCACGTTAATTAACGAAAACATCCAAAAACGAGGCAAACACGTACATTTACAGTAACATGCCATTTTTTATAAATTAACAATGTTATTAATTATAATTATTATTTGCCGGGCAACAGCTGACGACTGTCAATAAATAAATTCCAATAGCAGATTATAATGGGTTCTGAGTCAAAACCAGAAAGTCAAACGTTATAAAATTTAATGAAAATGAATGGCTTAATGTTTCATACAGCACCTCGTACCACCAAAAATGGTAAGAGGGTACTTACACTTTTCCGACGAGACCCGAGATAATAATATCACACAGTGAAAATACAAAGTATAAATAAATTAAATATAAGGTTAATTAATATTGGATGAAGTCGTAATTGAACCTTTCTTTTAATTTGCCACCGAAACATAAGTTTTCTTGTATTAAATTTGGGCTGAGAATATTTAAATATATATTGCCTTAGTATTTATATAGTCGAAGTGAAATGAGGTCGTATAAATTGGAAAAAGAGTTATTTGGTGCGATTTAAATTAAGAATCTTCGTCACGCGACATTATAATATTAGGCTAGACTTGCTGAACTCAGAATTAGGCAGAACAGTCTATTAAATTAAATTATAAAATAATGATGCTAAACGCTGAACCGTAGCAATACGTTATTCATATTTTTTTAACTATAAGGCTTCGCAAAATTAATTTTGTTCCAATTACTGCCGCCAATAGGGCGGCCATTAGAAATAGTGATAATAATTTGTGTTCGCTTTACTGACGTTGTCCAAAAATCAAACAATACGATGATAATTAAGAATTTTGATTGTGAAAATAAATCTTCCAATATATTTTTTTATTATTAAAAATTACAATGGAGCTATTATGAATAAATTTCACGCTTTACATTTCAGCGCAGTTTTCAACCAGTGTGATAAAATTAGCACCACTATTTATGGAGCAAGTTTTTTTTTAAATAAATAATGGTTTATATATTAATTTGTATGCGGCGCTATAATATAAAAGGTAAATAATAATTAACCTTTAATAACTGCGTGGTTCGCGACTAATTGTCCAATATATGTATAAATAATGATATAACACTAGGACTAGGCGGGGAATCGCGACATTGAGAAATTTTGATATATGTAATAGCTTTGGGTAGCGTTGCTAATGGATGAAAAGAAAAATATGTTTTATTTTATATCACGTATAATTTGTTGGTAATTTGATTCAATTTTTGATAATTGATCAGAAGTTTTTATTTTAAAGCTGTCGGCAAAATCACTGTTAAATCAAAACAGTTAACCAAATGGTTATTAAATGTCTATACAGAATATTCCGGTACTTGATACAAAAAAGGCGAGTAGAAATAGATGAGGTCAGTTCTTCATATAATTTTTTTCCATAGGGGCCTTCGTCAACAAGTTACGTGCCCTCGAAGGTGAAAATTAAAAAATTATTTTTAATTACAGTCTCTAAACTATTACCTTCAACACCATGCAAATTTGGTGATTGATAACACATGCGTACAGCTTGTTTTTGATGTTATAAGTAAAACTTCATTATGCCCAGAACGCCAGAGACGGACTATGCTCAATGGTTAACAACCCAGAGTTTTTACATATATTACGATCGCAATCTGCCTGTATCAAAAATAAGTTGTCTGAAGGATTTGTCAACGATAATACCCTCGGTAAAATTAACAGTTCAGGAAATATTCGTGATTTTATGTCACAGTGCACATCGAGCGGCACGTCCACCATTTTTTGTTGTTAATTTTTAATTGGACATAATTAGTACGCTAGAACCGTACATATTTTTAAAATAAGATCCTAGAAAATCTTACTGTCTGCTAATGTAATTTTCACTAATAAAATTTGATAAACACACATAACACAAAATAGAAAAAAAAACAAGAATAGATTAAAGTTAAAAAAATAATTTAAAAGGAATAAAACTATAAAAATACATCTTCAATATAGGCACCTTCCACCTCCACACACTTCGTAAGTCTACAAATGTTATTTTTACACGAAAAAGCATTTCTGGGGTATGTCTAATATTATCTCAATGGAAATTAATTCTTTGTAGCAATTAATTTCTCTATACTAGGGTTGAGTACACTAAATTTTTCAGGTATTCCCACAGGAAGAAGTCCATCGGGTTAAAGTCTGGAGAACGTGGTTGCCATGAAATTGGGCCTCCCAATCCATTTATAATTAAACACTATGGATAAATAATTTCGTACATCAATATTGACATGGGGAGGACCGCCATCACCCATGAACCAAACGTTTCTTCGGGTGTCTAATGGAACATCGTCTAACAGTGGCTGCAAATTATTTTGCAATAACTTCAAATATCGATGTCCATTCAGACGTTCCTCAAAAACGTATGGACCTATTAAATTATTACCCACTATTCCTGCCCATACATTAAAATTGGGTAATAATTTAATAGGTCTATACGTTTCCGAAAAACGTCTGAATGGACATCGATATTTGGAGTTGAATACTTAACTTACTTTAAGTTATTCTTGTTTTGTTTTTCTATTTTGTGTTATGTGTAAAGTGTGTTTGTCAAATTTTGTTAGTGAAAATTACATTAGCAGACAGTCAGATTTTCTAGGTTCTTAATTTAAAAATATCTACGGTTCTAATATAGTAATTATGTCCAAAAAAAAATTATAGGCAAATGTTAGACAAAGGCTCCTATATTAGCTAATATTTTATACAGAGCATTTTGAGGTTATGGGGTTTAAGGGTTTAAAGGGTTAAGGGGTTATGGGATTATTGGGATTGAGTGGTCAATGAATAGAGGATTTATTGCGTTTTTGGGCCTATTTTTGAGGTTATGAAAAATCCTTACGTGATGGGATTAAATGAACCCCAAATTTAGGTTGGAAGCGTTTGATGCATCGTATTTGTCGTATTCGACCAGAATATCTGCGCAGAAGGAAATTGGCGTTTATTGCATCGACGCTTGAGACCGATTTTTTGACTAAAGATCGCATTTTAACTGTCAACCATTTCCACCCACTACCACCCGTATTCGCCTGATTTGGCTCCTTGCGACTTTTACCTTCTCGGAACAAAAAGCACTTGTCGATAAAAACAAAACGTTTTGTAGACGTAGAAGCCATCCGAAAGGCTTGTACCGCCATTCCAAAGGACATCATGGCCAACGATCTAAAACACTCATTCGACTTGGTTTTAAGCTGCGCAAATCACTGTATTGAATCGGAACCAGACTATTTTGAATAAAATATCTCGAAAACGGTGCGAGATAGCTACTTTAATAAAGTATACCTTTTTTGTGTAAAAAAAGTTGGAAAATAAGAATTTGTAACCAAAGATGAGATACCTTAAAGCACAAAAAAGTTATGTCATTTTTAACACATTCAATCTACTGCAGCTAGCGCCCTCTATGAACTTTAACCAAAATGTGAACAGATTTCAATACCTCTACTCAACGAACTCCAATCCCCAAAATTTTGTGAGGATATTTGCATTTGTTAAGGAATAAATTAAAAAAAACTGAAATAATATTTTACATTTAACACCCTGTATCTCTTTAACTATCAACTTTTGGACTAAGGTAAGTTCGGCTAAATCGCAATATTTTTACTTGGGGAATCTACCCATGAATTTTGGCCCATTACGTCGCGACCACCCTGTATAGATATTGTTTCTGTATATGGAATTCCTAAGCTTCTAAACCAGTGTCTTCTAATTAGAAGATTTTTCGGAAATCTGTAACATATACAAAAATCGATTAAATTTTTTACGCCTTTGTTTATCTGATTTACTAATGCTTTTTGGCACTTAAATTTTGTCAAAGCGAAATATTTAAATTTATCCCCAACAGCTTGTTTTATTGCTACGTCTATGATTATTGTTACTTACTTATGGAACGACCGTTGATTTTCTTTCATTTGGTACATATTGCAAATATAGCACTTCTTCGGCATTGTTCAAACTTTTTTCACTGGAAAAAATCTTACTAACAAGCACGAAATCATTAAAAACGCAAAAACATTAGATTACACTATAAAACACAACAATGGCGAACTCAATTTTTCTGGCAAATGTCAAAATGTGAGCGTAAAAGTGGCGCGAAACTTAAATGAACCAATCACAACACGGGGAATAGTAAATATAAACATGAATCATTTGAGATTCAAACAAATACCCTGAATTATTTATCTATGTCTTTTCTTGATCTGTGAGGCAAGCCATAGATTGACTCTTGTATTAAATGACAACAGACAAGCAATAACCACAGAAAAAAAGTGTTATTTTTCAACGCAACAATTTTGATTTTGGTACCCATGACCGATGCTTGCAAACACAGTCAAATATTATTCGAACAGATTTAGGAACATTGGTTTCTGAACACCCAGTACGTGAAACCGCGACAATGGTACGAGAACAATACCCACATAAAAACGCTAAATATTACAAGCAATCGTCGCGTCGAAGGTTTCTGCAATACCCCGCTCATTATTATCCTCGACAGACCGTGGATTATATTTTACATTATCTATGTCAGACCGTAAAGGTGCACAACACCGTACGCTTACTTATTCGTCGAATCCTCAAGGTGATCAGGTGTCATCCTCATTATTTCACTTTTTCCACATCTAGGCGTGGCCCCGCGGTACGCCGGGAGGTGACGTCAGCTGGGCACTAAACAATGGTTATTTAGCCTTTTAAGGCGGCACTTTTTTTATGATGCCGCCGCCGTTTACTGCCTTACCATAATTTCGAGGTTTTATGTGCGCCGTTCCACGGCGAACTTGATTATTTATTTTAAAAACGTAGCGGTTAGCATTTACCCAGGCAATTTTCGCCGCAGTTACGAAGTGTGTCGTAAAGACAATGAAATTATCCCGTCAGGGTTGGGGTCTGTCGGTCTGGTCGCTTGTTCCGTAACTCGTAGATACGAGAGCAGGTGAAAACGTTTTCGATCTAGTTTATAAAGAAAGTAAATTGTTATTATTAGAATTGGAGCTACTGACTGAGGCAAAGTAAAAACGATCATACTTTGTGTATCGGTCAGGAACTTTGCCCTGGTTAATGATCTGTACTTGATCAGAGTCGACGTTGAATCGCACCTAGTGATGGCTCTACCAAATTCCCATGGCGGTTTCTGCATTTCGGGTGTTGTTGCCGCAAAATTGATTTCTCCGTTTCCAGAGGTAATTTTGGTCTGTCGTCAAAGGTGTTTCTCGTTGGCTGATGGCATCCACGTTTGGTTATTGGGGAGAGGTTTTATTGGATCAATTTCGTTGGTTTGTTATCCAGAGCGATATTAGGCCAGACAGCTCCAGCGAAGAATTCGAAACAACGGTGAAAAATTTCGATTCCAAACAGAGCGTCTTCTAGACGATAGATTCGAAGTTGTCGGACATCATCTGCCTATCTAGATTTCTTGGTTGGAATTCAGAACTTCAGAGAATTTCTCATCTCGTTCTCACCGGGTTGTGCGGTTTCGGAGTTATAGGATTATTGAAGAATATGGGTTTAAGGATCTATCTTCCTGACGCATGTAATAGCTAATAGGGGCCCTCAATAGAAATACTATTTTTGAAAAGTCCTGTTTATTTTTTTAGAACGCACAAAATATGTAGTAGGTTTATGCACAAAGCTTTATTTGCCATTTTCTTTGATCTGTCTGCATTCTTTGTCGTTCTACCAACTTAAAAATAGTTTAAAAAATAACATTTCATGTGGATCTTACTTCCTTATATCTTTGTAAAAGCAATATTTCGGCACTTATCAATTTTTCGTTATACTTACAACATTAAGAACTAATCACCTTCATCTTCTTCGGCCCTCTGATACAGTTCTATTCTGACTTGGAGTATTGCATCTCCAATCTATGCTTCTTCTATTAGATATCCATAAAAATTATAATCTACGATTTGCTGAGGACAGTATTCATTATTCCAGAAACCTTAGACTCACTGCTGTCGTACATGGTGTTTGGGATAAAACTCTGTTCCTAAATCAGTTCGAATAATATTTGGTACTCTGTTTAATATAAACCAAATCAAAATTGTTTCATAGAAGAATAACACTCCCTGCGGTTATCTTCGAATTCAATTGGGAAATATTTTATTTGTTCTTGTCAATTTTTGGTATAAATGAATATCTCATGAGAATAAAAGAACTTGTTCTTCCTCTTCAGTATCTATTTGGTCTTATTCTGATTTGGTACATTGCATTTCTATTTTGAACGTTCCACAGTTTTTCTTTAAAATTAATATTTCATTATTTAATGTTTATTTCTCATTTAACTGTTATATATTTACGACAATGTTTTCTGCATAGTTGAATTTCCTTAATGTAATTTCGTTTGAGACAGATCTTCAGCATGTATCTTTTATTTTCTTCGCTTATCATTCTCCCTTTTGTACCATCATATATTTTAGTCAATTGAAGTTCAAAACATGGTTGGTTTGGTAGTTTTTAACAGTGTCAATATTTTAAACAGAAATAAACATAAAATTAGGTGTTTTATAACAAGAATTGGGGAATACACACTGAATATGGATATAAATGATTATTATTAATTTCAAGAAAATCTTGTTTATATTGATAACAATCTGTGGTGCAAATTCCAGTGAGGCATCCTCGCAGTAAAAGGAGAACCCGTTTCGTTCGACAAACGGAATTTGCATATTTTTTATTTAATATTCATTATTCATATTTGTACATCTGCAATAAGTAAGCTTAATTGACAATCACCCCGTTTTGTAAAAATGTGTCAAGCTATGTCGGAGAGCTCGACAGCATGTCTTCTTTTACATAACACAATTTAAAGAAGACATCTTCAGCAGCCATCATAATATCCAAGGCCTAACATTCACTTTTTTTAATGGCGAGTGTATGGACTTTCATTCATTGATCAAAACAATTTACTAACGCGTATAATATTTGCAACATTTTGTAATTTAACAAGAGACACATACCTTTAGAAGTCAACAATATACACTGTAAAAGAATTTCAATTAAATTTCACTCAATTTTACTCGATAATGTATCAATTTCTGTCCACACCCGATTGAGTAAAATTTGTACTCTATTAGTATGAGTACAACTGAGTGAAACTATTACATCAGAAATGAGTGAGTTTTACTTAAATCCAAGTTACTGCTAACTATCAATGGAGCGACATTTGACTCTATTCTGAGTATACGTATAAAACCAATTTAGAGTTGACTTTTTCTCTAATATGATTTAAATTTAACTATTATTGAGTCATGTTTTACTCAGACTTGGTTTTTAATTAACTAAATATTGAGTGCAAAAATAAATCACTCATAAATGATTAACTATAGTACGATCGTATACGATGCAAAGTAATAAATCATTGCCTGTCAAGGGAATCAGTGCAACACATTTTATAGGGGGTTTTGGAAATTGAATAATTTCTTTATGCATTATGGATTAACAGTTATATATTTATGAAGGACAAAATGAAAAACAAAGGCATCTCCTTCGCACATTGGGCGGCAGGACAACAATACATTTATTACTCCCTTCGTTCTCCCTATATTAAGTCTATATTTAAGTTATAGAGAAAAAACGATAATATTAAATGTCTATAACCCTTTAGAAAAGGATCATCCCATGAAACTGAAGACTGGTTTGGTGGAAATGTGTTCTAGATATACTGGAAAATTTTAAGAGAGAAGAAAATTGAAGGAGACGTTAAGAAACGTAAAAAAGAGGGTGGAAAGAAGAAATTAACATTAAATGAAGATGAGAAAAATGCAGTTTGGCGTACAGTACATAAATCATAGAATTTATATTTTGTTTATAATTTGTTAACATTTCTTGTTTGATAGAAAAATAACTTATTTTGTTGAGATTTTTAGAGAATTGTTGTTAGTGTTTTCATTTGATAGAATCATATAATAGGATTTATATTTTGTTTTCATTCTGGAAATATTTATAATATATATGTTATACAAGGTTTTTGCTTTGAAACTTCGTTCTCCTTATAAAAAAAAGAATCGTAATGGGGTGCGATGAAGAGATCAGTTCACGTCTGGAACCCTGTTCCTACAAAAATCCCTTTATTCTCATAAACTATTTGTTTTAAATCTAATTTATTATAAATCCAAATCGTTATTTAAATTCCACATATGTGCTACATTTCACCTCTGTACGCGCCACTGTTTATTGTTCCCTGCTCTACGATCAAGCTCGCCAGGTTAGTATTTGACGTATAACCGACCACTTCGTACACTCGATGCACCTGGCCGACTACAGCTAGTACCAGAACACAGTGCGTATGCGGCGGTATTTCAGATTTTACATTCAATTTCATTTTAAATTTGAAACGGTTCATCTTACGCCTCCTAAAAATGATGACACGATTTTCCTTTGATAAAAGACCGACAATTTTTTGCTCTACTTTGCATCGTTTACGATCGTACTATAGGATATACAGTGTTGAAATTAATTCACTTCGCGGGGCCTCCTCCTGCCCTGGCTGAGACCCGCCAGCTGAGACCGGCCGCCGCCGGCTGAAGCCTGTTCTCCTGGCGATCACGCTTTTCTGAAGCATCTAACGGGCCTCTATCAACTGTGGTCGAGATTACAGAAGCAATATGTAAGTGGTGCCATCTTCAAGGCTCCATTCAAATTACTCTAAATTAACATTCATTTAAACTCACTCAGTAATGAGGACATTTACTCTGATTTAGGTACAAGTGCACCAAATACGAGTTTACGTGAAGAATTTTTTTAAGGAGCACTTATATTTGAGTGAAAGAGCTCAGTTTTAGTTTAAATATAATCACAAATGAGTAAAATCATCAAAATGTCTAATATTGAGTGAAAATGAATTCACTCTGAACCTTTATTGCTTTCATTCACACTGATTTTTTTACAGTGTAATACGAATTCTTACGTGTATTATGTCGGTCCAAATTACACTAGTTTAGAATAGAAAGACTACATTCAGGGAGTTCCACTTAACGGTTGAAACGAAAAATAGCAGGAAACAAATACCTCCAAAAATATTTGACGTAGACTAATGAAACTTAGGCTGGTGATTTAACAAATGTAAAAATTCACTTTGTATGCAATTTCGTACCAGTGGTGGAGATATCGAGACGCCCTGGCAAGAAAAAAACAAATTTAAAGCGACTGTTCTAGTCAAAGGAAAAATATTCTCCATTTTATTTGTAAAATGAGTTACTTTCGAGATATACACACAAATATGATTTTTTTTTTTTGGGATAGCAAGGGGGCGAATTTTTCTACGCCACTGAGTTTTTAGGACTTCAGATGAAATTCCTATATTTCTTTGTGAAAAGAATGGTTCTAGAATTATTTTCGATGTATTTAACTGCATAGTTTTTTGTTCCCTTAACAAGACGTTCTCATTGAAATAATTTTTTATGTTAATAAATCTGCGATAATTTTAAAAATTGTACTTGTTTTTTAAAAGTGTTTTTTGAAGATTAAATTAAATTCAAATTGGCCAAAGGGCAAAAGATATCCGTATGGAGTTAATGTATCCAAATTGCGTACCAAATTTGGTAATTCTATGATAAAGCACTGCAGAGATATCAATTTTTTTCGAAGTTTAGAGCTTGGCCGATAGAATGGTTAAATTACAATTTTTTGGACACCTTCTCCGTGTCGATTCTTATGCAGGACACTTGTATAATTATTATAGTAACTAAAGTAACTTTTTCAACCATTTCTAGGACACCCTATATACTGGAGAAATATTGTTTTTAGTTTAGATATAATTTTTTTGTACTTGGCTCAAAATCTAGCCTATAATTACTCCTTTTAACTAGGTTATTAAATTTAGAAATTAAAATGTGTGTCTTTCATCGATCGTTGTTCGCCTACGGATATATTGGTTTCTTTTGAATTCCATTGCGTGTTCTATTCAATTCATCGCGTCTAAGTACGTAAAAACAACATTTAATTACCACACAGGATATTTTGTTAACTACTATGAAGGTTATGTCATCGGTTTGTTTTCATTTATACACGTAACCATATCCATCACATAATAAATATTTCGATAAGAATGTTTTCCAAACTGTAAAATAAATGATTCTATTTGCAAAAAATTTTTCTGGCACTATTTTTTGAATGCCCTATCCAAACACCCTAGTCTGTCAAGACTTTTGTCGTTGGCGTTTGTTAAAATATTCGGTATAAATTAAATTCCACTTAAAAAAGTAAACTCAAAATGCAGAAATATGTATATTAATTAACATATCGCGGCTGAATTTCATGTAGATTTCTGTCCAAAGTGTAATCATAGTTATAGAAACAAGAATAGGGTATGTGGATGGCCGAACAATTCGAAGCGTCAATATTTGAATCGATGAATGCCACTGTTTTTTAAATTCTACTTGATTTTTCTTTAATTAGTTACTATATTGTTTCAAAATAATTATTCAAGCAAGTAAACTTCAATATTGACTGTCATCCAAAAGGCGGCTCGCTTTTTGATGACAATCAAGAAGGATTTTCCGTTCCTCAAATTCAGTTGCAATATTCCGTTTTCTTATTTCTGTATCGTCCGTTTCGTCGACATATTGAAATTAAAGACAACTCTATCTTTACTGCTTCGCATCTAAATGTAAGTCAGGTGATAGTATATTAGATACACACCTAGACGTATATAATTTATTGGGTAATTTTGATCTACATATTTGACTAACCTTCGCATTTTTTATCTGAAGATTTATACAAGTGTCAATATATTCTGTAATACTAATTATTTCGAAATCTTGCTTTTCACTGATCTTTCCGATACCTAACAAATTATGGCCATCACCGAAAGGTGTGGGCACATTTTTTATAGCGGTATACGGCATAACTCCAGAATCTGGTCGAACTAGACAGACAATAAATATTTCTGTTCTAGCGTAAAGTCTCGATATACAAGACGAGTGTAATAAATTATTTTTAGGTAAATTCCTAATTAGGCAGAAAACCTTCTGAGTTAACGAAAGCAGGTTAGTTTTTTCTAGAAACTGGAATTATTAATGAACGGTGATGAGATATTAAGATAAAACCTGCAGCTAATCTTTTTCATAGTAGTTATTAATGTTATTATACAGTGTTTGGAGGAAAAATAATAGAAAATGTAATATTTCGGAATATAATTGGAGATACAAATGAATGACATTTTCCTTTTCCATTGTTCTTGAAGTTTTACGTTATTCTGTCCTCCACATCAGTCCGTCTCCCTATAGTAGCCGCTATCCTGACCCCAAGAAATTGAGCTATTGCGGTTTCCTTCAGCAACGTACCGTACTAGAGGAATGTGCATTGTTGAGGGTCTCTCGTTAGTTGGCCTCTTTCAATTTCTGCTTTTCCACAGAAAACTAAATAGGACAGGCACAAGATTGTGTATAATTTACCTGACACAATGTCGGTGATACTTTTCACTAAGGCAAGCTCGTGGTTGTCTACAATTTAAGATTTTATTTATTTTTTATTGTTTACTGTGTGTGACGCTAGATGTAGTGTCGAATCTCGTCCTCTCTATTGTAGGCTATTAATTATAGGATTTTGAAAGGAACTATGACGTTCAAGACATTTTATTACATGAATTGTTCATTTTAGATGAAAAACCCGCGGAGTGCTATTAAATTAGAGGGTGGAAATTGGAGGTAGGGGTGAAAATGCACCCCTTTCAGTTTTTTAATTGTACCTCGAAAACGAAGCAAAATTTCGCTATAGTTCCTAGGAAAAATTATAAAGAATTGAATTTCCCATATTACTAAACAATTTTAAAAAAGCAAATAATTGTTTTTTATGTTTTTTTTATTTTTTTGATAAACTTATTGTACTTAAACTCTCAAGTTTTTGCTAAATTATTTTATTGTAAAAGAAACATCTTCATATTCCAGTTAAGTAATAATAATATGATTAACTGTAATTTCATTTGAAAAATCCCTCATAGTTTCATATAGTTGTGAAAATCTTTTATTTATTATTAATAAATTAAACTTTTGAAATAATTTCTTATTAAGTAAAGAACAAATTTGTTGTAAAAATAATAATAAGAATTATAATCATTATTATGTTAAAAACGACGAAAATCTAAAAAAATATTTGACCGGTTTAAAGTTTAAAGTTTGACCGGTTATAACTCAGTCAATATTAGTCGAAAAACTTTTGAAAATGCATCATTTTGAAGGGAACCTCATCTAGTTTTTTTGTACAGCTATTTTCTTTGCCTATTTCTATAAAAAAATTAGTCAAAAAAGTAAAAAAATCAAAAAATCTTATTTTTTACTTTTTTTAAAATTGTTTATTAACGATTTTTTGCATAAAATTTTTCTTTTAAATTTTTTAAATAAGCCATTTCGATGAGAAATTCAGTTCTCCACAAAATTTTTCCTATTAGCTATACCGAAATTTGCTTCGTTTTCGCTTTCGGTTTTGTTTAAAAACAGCAAAAGTGCATTTTCACCCCTATCTTCAATTTCAACCCTCTAATTTAATAGCAGCCCACGGTTTTTTCATTTTTAATGACCCTTCGAAAAAATCATGTGAACATCTTATTTTCTTCCTTTTTTGCAAAAAATGAGAATTAAAACGTAGGTATTAAGGGTAAACGCGATGAAAATTGGCTAAGTTTGAGCGGCCATATACAATCAATTTTCATCCAAAAATACTTTACAACCTCTTATTTTGAGGGTAATTTGATCAACTTTTTTTTTATGAAGCAATGCCTATACGTTTCTTTATTCAAAAGAAAATTAGAGGCAAAAAAGTAAAAAAAATCTAAAAATCGAATTTTTTGCTTTTTTCAAATTGTTTATTACGATTTTTACATAAAATTTTCCTTTTAAATTTTTTAAATAAGCCATTTCGATGGGAAATTTAATTCTCTAAATAATTTTCATATGAACTACAGCGAAATTTTGCTTCGTTTTCGAACTATAATTAAAAAACTGAGGAGGGTGCATTTTCACCCCTATCTCCAATTTCCACCCTCTAATTTAATAGCACTCCGCGGTTTTTTCATCTAAAATGACTCTGAACGATTCATGCAATAAAATAGCTTGAACGTCATTGTTCCATTTAACCCTGTTTTTTTTATACAGGGTCCGGCAGAAAGGTCGGACGGTTTTAAAAAAATCATGAAATTGTTAATTTTTCCTCAACAAAAAATGTATTGGCAGATTCTGATTCGTCTTTTCTTAGCATTTGAGAAAATCAAGTGTGGAAAATCACATCTGTTATGTGGTGGCCACGATCAGAGATGCACTTCTGGAGGCGTTCTTTGAAGTTGGCATCCACACTTTCCAACATTTGTCGGTCAGTTTGGGCGGCCTCCACACGAATCGCTTCCTTCAATTCCTCCAGTGTTCGGGGATTGAGCTCATAAACACGTGCCTTGAGGTGACCCCACAAGAAATAATCGCACATGGACACACACGTCGGATCAGTATTCGTCTTCGTCGTAATTCAGGCAAGAAGAAGTTGTTGATCATTTCGACATAGCGCTCCGACGTGTGTGGTTTCAACAGAATGGGGCAACAGCTCACACAGCTAATGCTTCAATGACCGTCATTCGCCCTCTTTTTCCTGGTCGCGTCATTTCCAGGTTTGGTGACGTTCACTGGCCTTCTCGGTCCCCTGATTTATCCATGTGCGATTATTTCTTGTGGTGTCACCTCAAGGCACGTGTTTATGAGCTCAAGCCCCGAACACTGGAAGAATTAAAGGAAGCGATTCGCGTGGAAGCCGCCCAAATTGACCGACGAATGTTGGAAAGAGTGGATGCCAACTTCAAAGAACGCCTCCAGAAGTGCATCTCTGATCGTGGCCACCACATGACAGATGTGATTTTCCACACTTGATTAAAAAATTAACAATTTTATGATTTTTTAAAAATCGTCCGACCTTTCTGCCGGACCCTGTATAATCAATAGCCTATTGGCCTTTCTGTTTCATTAGCCTTCACTAATGTAGCTTCGACCCCGAAAAATTACGTTACTATATAATCCTCTGAAATTTCTGTCTAATGTTTTCAAAATCAAGACATACTATTTTTGTTATATGTAACTTGCAGTACACCGTCTGGGTGACACTTTCAATTGAGCCTTTTCTCACTGTTCTGGTTTTTAGCACATCTTTTGTGTATTAATATTTTCTCCAGGAAAAAACAGAGTCGACGTTCAAACGCGCTTTGGGATGGTCCCGCCAAGTTCTGAAGTGATCTTCAGTACGGTTTCTGACATCTGGCCTCTTTAGATTTTGGCGATCTTCAGGGTCGTTTAGACCTGTTAAAAATTTGACACCAAGTCGTTTATTGGGTGGTCCACGTCCACCGTTTTGGTGGTTTGATTCAAAACATGGGTGAAAATTTCGATTTTTGAACTGACATTTATGTGTTTGCTGCGACGGGCTCCATATTGTCGGACATGTGCTACGCTGTCGGAGTGATTTTGGAGATAGAAAGTGATTTTGGAAACTAGGGCGAATTTTCGAAGCTCGTAGCATCTCACACGACAGTACCTCGAGCTGATAACAATTTGTATTGAATATAAAAAGTTTATTGGACAAAATTTGTGTATAATATTGGTCTGGTTATATGCAATATGCTGGATACAATGTAACGATAAATCTAGGGATGACCAGGGTAGACGTTCATTCTCATTGTGAATTTTCGAATTTCGATATTCTCGGAGATGTACTACTCTATGTAACTGATTTTGGAGAATTGGATTGGGCAAAATTTGAAATCGTTGGCATCTTTACACGCGATATAATTTTTGAATGGCCGTAGAGCCCTTGGGAATTATTTTAGGAAAAAATATGACAGAAATGAGTTCTGGAAAATAGAAGAAAAATCTATTGCAAAATTTACCAAACAGAAAAAAAATTTAAATAGTAGCTATTTATTTATACTATTTCTAGCATTTCGCAAAACAGTTCTAGCTGTACCTGCCTGTTACAAAGCAATTAAACTCACTATTCCCATTTTACAACGATTCCTTTCTACTTTGCCACATTGTTTCACATTCAATAATAATTAATGACCCGTTAATACCCGTCGAAAAATCACGGCACTTAGCACTTTTAAAGACCTACCCAAACATTGCCGCACAAATTGGGTAATCCGATAAATGAACACTCACAGATCATGCATGTGAGAATGAACTGTATAAGTGCCATGCAAATTAGGTAAGTGAGTTAAGCCCACAAATGCTTGGAATATTGAACGCGGAATTTTATTTCCAAAAGTTATATACAGGGTGGCCAAATGAAAACGAAACAGAGCCATTTTCAGGAACTGCGTCAAGATTGTAGAAAAACGCTCAGACCCGTCGATTTTAGATTTCGCCACTTTCGCCCCCAAGCAAGGGTAAGCATCACCCCAAAATATTTAAATGGCATTGAGGGTTGAGTAATATTTCTTTTGAAAGCTTTTACAATTCTCTTTAACAACAGACTTAAAATTTTATAATTCCGTCCAATACTTTGAAAAAAATTTACATTTTAAAATTTATATTATGTTTAGTTGCTTACTATTTAGTTATTAAATCTTCCATACAAGAATAAAGATTTTTGTTCGAAACGTTCGCGCACATTCCGAAGCATTTCCGGAGTGATTCGATGGCATTCGTCGACGATTCTTTGACGCAAATCTACTAGCGACGCTGGCTGTGTTTTATAGATTTTACTTTTTAGGTATCCCCACAAAAGGAAATCAATGGGCGATAAATCCGGTGATCGTGGAGGCCACTCAATGCTACCTCTTTTCCCAGTCCAATTCCATAGAAAACGTTGGTCCAAATACTGACGGACAATTAACGCATAATGCGGAGGAGAACCGTTCTGTTGAAAAATCAAATGATCTTCAACATACTCTGGAACATTTTCAATAATATCACTCAAGGCAGGGTCAATAGCGTTTTCTAGTAATAGCAAATACATTTGGCCAGTCAAATTACCAGGTAGAAAAAAAAGGACCCACCAGCCGGTCACCGAAAATTCCAGCCCATACATTTAATTTTTCCGGCTCATGCACCTCGTGAAAAACTCTTGCGTTTGAATCGGACCAATAGCGGCAATTGTGACGATTTACCATCCCGTTCAAGAAAAAACTGCATTCATCAGAAAAACAGATGTTAAAAAGGAACTGTGGATCGTTCCCTGCTCGCTCACTCATCATTTCACAAAATTGCAAACGGCGGTCATAATCATCCTCAGGAAGTTCCTGGACTAAATGTATTTTATATAGATGGAATTTATTCTTCTTCAAAATGGTTTGTATGCTAGTTCGATTGATCCCAGACACAGATGTCAGCTGCCTCGTACTTAATGTAGGATCAAGATGAACTTGTCCCAAAACTGCAACTTCACTAGCTTCATTAACTATAGGTTTTTCAATTTTTCGTTTTTTATTGGCTACGTTCCCTGTCTCTTGAAATTTTGTTACTAACTCTAGAACATACTTCCTCCTGACATGTCGATCTTGATGTTGTTCATTAAATAGCTGAGCAGTTCTATTCGCATATTTATTGTTCATAATGTAAATCTAGCTTTTCCGCAGTGGAATAAACCAGTGTTTAATTTTTAAAAACACAATTAAATAAACTACCAACCAACGCTTCCAAATAATACTAGAAAATAATTTGGAATCCACTAATTTTGCGTTCATTGTGTGTGTATAGCATTCATTTCTGTTTTTTACAATTGTGTTTTTTTTATTAGTCATAACAAATCGCCAAAAACCAATGTAACGCAAGAAATACTAAATTTATACCATTGGCGTACTTTGTACATAAGTTTCAACTTTAAAATCAAAATTCAAATTCTTAATAAGTATTGGGCGGGATTATAAAATTTAAAGTCTGTTGTAAAGAGAATTGCAAGAGCTTTCAAAAGAAATATTACTCAACCCCCAATGCCATTTAAATCTTCTGGAGTGAAAGTGGCGGAGTCAAAAATACCAGCAAAGAATCTAAAATCGACGGGTCTAAGCCTTTTTCAACAATCTTGACGCAGTTCCTGAAAATGGCTCTGTTTCGTTGTCATTTGGCCACCCTGTATCCACATTAAAGAAAGTGTCAAATTATTTTACTATAAAAAGGAATAAATTTTCAAAAATAGAGTTAATTAAAATTTTACATATTCACTGAAAATGATATGCAGTGTTTTAGAATGTTTAAACTAAACAATTTAAGCTACTTAAAGTAAAAAAGCATTTTTTTGGTCTCTCATAATATGTAAATACTGTAAAATAATACAAAAGTATTTAGAGACGTAAAATGTAATTAGAGATACAAAAGACATGTTATTTTATTTAAATCGGTCCACCGTAAGTTCGAAATTGAATATAATCGATTATTTGCTGGTTTTATTGTCAGTACACTGAAAAAATTATTTATTCATTTTATATATCCAGTACCAAGTTTCGACACAATTCTATCTGATCGTGGTAGTAATACACACTAAATCTTTTAATATTTTTTTTACAGTTTACAACCGAACAAGCTATCACTGAAACTCAGTGAGCCGGCTAATGTCTAATTTGTTATTAATTATATTAGCGGAATAAATCAAGAAACTGGTTACTCGGGCATAATTTACATAACCTTAAGTGATAATTAAGTCAGAATTGTTTATTAATTATAAAAATCACCGCTGTTATGCATACAGATTAAGGAAAAATGCCCACAGATATATTTCCTAGGTCTTTAGTCACACACCCGGTTATCTATTAGATTGTGTATAAATTTAGTTTTTACTTTCACTTAAAAGAAATAATTTATTATTTCACGGTGTGATACGGAACTTGCCGCATTATAAGAAAACTGAGACACGTGTGCATTGTAGTTTTTTATCGGAGAAAATGTTTACTATTTGTGCAAAAAGTACCGCTTTAGCGTTTATCTTGCAGGACTAAAGTGACTTCCAATACTAAGCGAGACTAAAATGAAAACAAATGCACGTAACACTAATATTCTTTAGCAATGCTGTAAAAATTAAGGATTAAAGAATATATTTTAGTTCCGCACTATTTAATAATAACACTACCGACAGAGTTACTAAAAATGCAAGGCATACAAGAAAGCGGTTTGTTCCATAAGTGAATCTATTTCATCCTATGTATTTGGAGCCCAAGGGACTTGATCTGTCATGGAAAATGCTCTATTACCAGCAGGTTCTTTTAAATTGCCAAAAATTACTCCTAAATCCTAAAAATCATCCAAAACTCTACAATCAATAGGTTTCGCAGGTTTCGCATTGGCTCATTGCATATTTTAGGTATTCATAGACTCGATCAACTTTTCAGCTTCGAGTCAATGCCAGAAAATCACCTCTACTAAAACCTAAACCTAACCTAAAATTTTGCAATCAGCGAATGAAGTCGAAACGAAACTCACTAAATGTAAAGTTGTAGTAGATTTTGCCTTTAGGGGAGTAGAAGTTTCTGGTATCTATCAAGAACCACAATTTTTTCTTCGCATGTCTGAATCAGAGAAAGATCTTATGGAAGAATTTTCAGGTGCATTTGGTGTGAGACAGGCCAGGCTTCTTATAAAGGCTCATGAGGTAAAGCAAATCGAAAGTTAACTCAGCAGAAGAGGCATTAGGATTGTCAAAGGGCTTCTAAAGGGTCATGAACATATAAACAAGCACCTCAAGAGAATTGGTCTTACGACGAGGAGTCATAGTGTCTGTCATTTCAGATAACTCTGTTACCTCTGAACATTACAGATATCAGTGCTTGCTTTCGCACGAACTCTTATTGGCGGCATGCACAATAGGTCGTTACTTGGTTTTAATTAACACACATGTAAGGGTGGGGGATGGAGTATTTCTCACAGTTTTGGGGGTCCAAACGCATAGGATGACTTGTCATCCGTGGAATAGGCGATTGTTTTGTGTGTAAGTGTAATTAAATGATAATTCTAAACATGGTCTATAAAAATCACACAAACTATTGCCTTATTCCAGAAACAAACATAGCTAAGGGAGCAATCAGCCAGACGCTGTAACCGCAGAAGAACAGTTGCCTATTGAAAACGTCGCCAATAAATATTCTAAATAAAGCTAATTAAGTAAACTAGTATTATTTTAAATAAAGAACGATTCCAAGAATACTTAGTTCGTTAGTATAAATCCTGACTTATTTAAATAAAACCGTAAATGTATACAGAACTTATTTTCTTATGTCAAAATAATTCGAGGAAGTACATAATGTGTTTTGTTCATTTGCACAATTTTATGTCGTTAACAATTAAAATTGTAAACAAAAAAAATCTGTCGAAATGATACAAGTTTAATCCAAATAATTTTATGACGTCGAAACCAAGGGAGTAAAATGCACTTTACCCCCGAAATATAATGCTATTGTAGCAATTCCGGGCTTATAATTAATATAATTATGGGGAGAAATAATTAATAATTAATTAAAATACTGAATTTAAAGCTTTCACATTTATGTGGTGGCCTATATGTACCTGGCCCACGCCATTTACAGAATTACAATGTATTTTTTTAATCTCAGCTAGGAATCTTTGATTTGCCTTTGTTGTTCTCGGACCAGGGACTGTGGGGGACGTTCCGTTATCAGAAACCCTACGCCCTGATATGAATATAGGTTCTAAGACCGCTATGGACGGAACCGCTTCTCTGAGAATGGCAGTCTGAGAAGTTCTTTAATGACCTCTGCAATTGGTGGCATCCAAACGTTTCGCCGTTGTGCACTGTCCGCATCTTCAGTGCTGACTCTACAAAAGTTTCAGCGCGACACCGTGAATAAAAAAGTTGTTGGGTGTAACAGTAATTGTTCTAAAATACGTCGATTTGTAATATTGGGGGATTTAATCACAACATGGCAACAGTTAAAGTCGAATCACGACCTAATTCTAGAAAAAAAATCCAAAGGTAACTAATTATAGTGAAAATTAATAAATTTAGAAAACTTGATTACAACTGTTTAGATGATTCACTTTTATAGACGAATATATTAACGTAAGGATTTTGACGCATTTAGCAACATAATTAATCTAAAAAAAATTAACTAAGGGGCGAAATTGATCTGGTATCTCGTCCAGTGAGACAGACCGACTGGAATGTACTTCGGGTGCTCCTCCTTGGATCCCTTTCGACAATGTTAAAACACGTTCTTCCCTATTCATATCGACTTATTGGTTTCGGCCATGATTATCAGGAGGGATAACACTACCAGTATCAAGAAGAAGTTGTGATACTTAAATGAATGTGCTTCTATTAGATAACTATCGTTAGGTAGTGCTCTAGCTGGACTTCCCCATAAATTAATAACAAATCGTGGTACACTCGTAGACCAAACATTTTAAAAAGAAAAAGGAAATAATGGTATATAAAAACACTTCCGACACGCACCAATGTACGACTGTCAAACACCAACTGGTCTTTCTGCTAACAGCACACCACTGTCATTATGTTGTTTTTTTAACATAAATAAATTTGAAGTTGCTTTCGGTGTGCAGCAAAATAAAATTCTGTCTCAACGGTAAAGTAGTTTATTGAAAACAAAGTTAGTGAAAAAGAAGCGTTGTCGGGGCGAGCGTTCGCTGGAGAGTCTTAGTGGTGTGGAGTCGCTTGCAGGTATAAGTATCTGGTCCTTGGCGTCAATCTGCCGTGGTCCTCTTCCGGGAATCATATCCCGCGTTTAGGTCGTCCGGCGTCAGACTGGTGCTCTTCAATAACTCTCAACTCAAACTCTCAAAATAACTTAAACCATTTAAAATGCAGTAGTAAATGTTCATTTGTTGTTAGAGAGATTTTAAGCAAATTTAATACTTGGAGGAATGGTGTGTAAGAAATACAACCGACTGCTATTATCCACGAGAATCGAACACGGGTACGCGTTGTTTCCAAGCGAGCTTACTAATTTTTAAGATATGGGGCTCCGAGATACACCCAAAAAAAGGCGCTTTATACGACCATGTAATTTATGCTCAGCGATCAACAATACCCGGCGATGATCAACATAATACAATCCACTATTAAGGCCACAAACATAAAACACATCGAACGCGTTTCAAAAGCATGACTAATATTATAATCAGGGAACAATAAACGATAAACGATCTGATATTCTATAAATCACGAGCGGGAAAAAATATAACGGATCTCAGAGATGGTTAATTCTTGTGGCGGGTTTGAAGACGCGGCTCCGGTATTTAAATTCTGCTCGAGTCCGATGTAGGAGTAATTCTAAAAATAGGAAAATTTTAGTTACAAATGATTCTAGTTAGACCTGTTGTTTATGTTTTATTTATATTCGAAACCAAGAGATTTGAATAGAAAATAAAAGTAGGAATCCACAAGAAGCTAAATATGTATGAACGGTAGTTTGTAAGCAATGGAATTTGAGATTTGTTGTCTACAATGTTAAGAAAGATGAAACGGTGATCCTAATCAGACTTAATGCGATCTGGGCTAACTTCTATAAAAGTGTGTATTATAAAAGGAAAATAGTTTAAGAATAATGTTGAAATTCTTAAAAACTATTTATTTAATAAAATTCAAGTATTTATTAATTATATTAGACTAGTTATAGCTTTGGCTCTATCACACTCTCACCTGTTAAGTGTTGTTCTCGGTATTCATCCTGGTTCTGAATAATTATTCAAAACAAATTACAATAGATATATTTGATTGAAAAACTGGAAGATATCAAACGTGTCAAAATGTCTTATTGGCAAAATATTAGTGATATATAGACACATTTTTTTCTGTACCAAAGACAATAGTAGTGTGGTAGCAAATCTACAAAATATAGAAATTTTCATAGAAAATCTATGAGATTTTATTAAATTTTATTTAACAAAATTATATGTATTTTTAAATAGACAGCGAACAAATTTAAGAAATTGTAGAAAGTAAAGTTAAATATACCACCTTAATAGTATATTGAACAACTTTAGAACAGTTTTACTAAACGAATATATCTTTTGAGTTGAGTCGATTTTAAGTTATATATTATTTATAAAAATGAGACTAGTTACAGAAAACAGTTTAGAAAATTGTTCTGAAGACATTTAAATGCCGTTCGAGAAGCATCTTCGAACTTACTTCCTTTAAAATCCAAGGAAAAATACGAGAAGGTATATGAAATATTTTGTAAGTGGAGGATGACAAAAAACGCACTAAGAACTGAGGAAAGTGTAATGTTAGCGTAATTTCTTGAGAGGGTAAGCTATTTTTATACACATTTTAGTGTCTTTCATACAATGTCTTTCATTATTTTACGCACAATCTCCTAAGGCATTCAGTTTATGGTCTACATATTCGGTGTTGAAAAGTACTAAACAAATAAACGAAAATATGGATATGTCACAATATAAAAAGCTTTTGAAACGTCCAAATGCCACATATAAAGCAAAGAAATCAAAAGAAAACGGTATTATGTTTTCAAATGTGCCTTAACACAATAAGTTCTTAATAATAAAAGTGGTACTAATATAATCAAAAGTGTCACAATAACGAGAAACGCCCTGCATCTCAGAAACAAAAGAAGACAGCAAATTTTTGATTTGACAATTGAGTTTGCCATGAAAACCGAGCTAAACGTGATGTCAGATTTATCATATCTTAAGTAGTTTCTGAAATACCCTGAAATCCCACCGAAAATGGATCAGCCTGTACATAATACCAAAACCAAAAAGCAACGGGTATTTACCGTAGGATCCGAGTACAACGGATATGAAATTTATCATAAACATTTACAATTCAAACCGAATAGATTTTTTATTTACTATAATCACGGTAAGTGCACAATTGGCATCAACATAGAATATTTAAACTTTAAATTAATTCTATCTTACTTAATAATTTGTTTTTCGTCATCATAAGTAATTTTTGAATGGCAACATTTTTGCTGTTAACTTTTCCAAAGCACAAAAAGTTTGATTCAATCTTCCTAAATTTCTTTTTTGTTATTGTTGGTAAATGAAGATATCTTTCATTAATTGTGCGGCATGTCCTGTTCAGAACCTTGTTACATTCGCCATGAATAGAAAATAAGTTTCGAATAATTATTCGCTTCATCTATTTTTAGGAACACAGAAACGTCAGTAAGTCTTTTTTTTCATAGGTTACTACGAGTTTCATACACGAAACATGATTTTTCGCACTTTAAACATTAAAAATGGTGACAAATCAGAAACCATCAAGAATAACTATAGCGACCCTTGTATGTAATGACGTAGATTTTTCTAGTAAATCCAGAAATGCGAAAATATACAGGGTGTTCCATTTAAAAAATGACTTATACACATTTGAATTTCCTCAGGTTTGTCAATAAGTTTTCATAGACCCTGTATAAAACTGGCAAATTTTTGAAAACATCTTAAGGAACCCCACGACTTCTACTTTCATTGACCCAAAAATAAAGATTTCCGCTTGAACTGTTTCTGAGGCATATAATTTTGAAGCCAGCAATGCTGCATGCAACTTTTTTTTAAATCGCATCATCTTGAAAACGGCTAATTTTAAATATGGAAAAGTTTATACAAAGGGACCTTAAAATTTAACGTAGAATCCAAAAATGCGATAATATACAGGGTGTTCTATTTAAAATAACAAAGTTGATGGCAATTTCCGGTATAAGCGGAAGTGCAACCGTTTTGAAAATATTTTCATTGAAAAGTTCATGGCCAATAATCTGGGTATTCAAATTTTTAACAAAATCCTATTATGTATCCTTCTAATGAACCAGTTGCGTGAATAACCCCGTATAGTAAAGTAACATGTCAAGTGGTAAAGTGACAGTTTAGAAAAAGATTTTGAATTTGCGAAAAAACACAGTTTGTTGGTAATAATGCGACTCAAACTGCCATTTCGTGTTTTCTCTCCCTATAAAAAGTATAAATAATTGATAATAAAATTGATATCCGAGAGATTGGGTTATCACGGTTTATAAAGCTGCTTTCGAACGGTATAGCAGGTATAACATTTTTTCTTATAAGTATTAAGCAATAGTGTTATGTTTTCAAAAAGATTTACTGATATCTATGAGTAAAAATCTGTTCTCTTAAATACAGATTACAACATTCGTTATTTCTAAAATTCCACTGAAAAACAAAACTGCGGAAATTTTCCACTTGATTGGAAAGATTCGCAAAAATCGCCAAGACTGATAACTGCAATTCTCGATTGTACTGTTTTGTACCTTCCTCCTGTTCTGATTTATGTGATTTTTTCTTATATTCTTCCTTTATATTAAACCAAAAGTTTCAAAACATTTCTAACGACAGCAAATTAAATTTGCGAACTGAATTTACAACCTACCATAAATCTCAATCCCCATGCGATTAGGCGACATCTAAAACTCAGCTTATCATTAAGATCATCAACGAGATAACGACCGTTATAAAACAACGCCGATAAATTACGATAGAGGTTCCTGACAGGTTCAAATTCCCCCAACCCGAATACCCACTCACAGGTGCTTCCACTGCTACCTCCGAACCATTAACTTAATTATTTACACTCTATCATCCGAACCCGATACGAGTGAGCTGTAGTAACCCACACAGGAGGAGGCCGTGCTCAAATAAAGCGTACGTGGAAACAAGCGAGTGTTGGGTTTTCTTATCAGCATCTAGTAGGCCATAAAGATAAACCCAATGGGCTGGCTGTTGTGCAAGAAGTGCGCGCACATACACGAATCTATAATACGGCTTGTTCCGGAGTTATCTTTACAAGCTGAAGCCATACTATTTACTTAAGTCGGGGTTCGTGTTGAGGACAAAAGATCGTTTATTTCGAGATGGCGAGGATCAGATGTCAGGGTTTGTTAGACTGTTCCTACCTATTGTGTGCAACTCTTCCACTTCCTTCGATAGAAGCAATTAAAAACAGTTACAAAAAGGTGATGTAAAATTGGATGAATTGTTTCTTTGTCTTCATCAATTAATATTGATTCCGCTCACAGCTTTTTTTTGGACACTTTATGTATCAAAAGCCGGGACGCGCAGTCATTTATTTATTAGTTCCCAGAACGGATGGGCAAAAAGTAAAATACTCTTGTCAACACAAATTATCGAAAGCTGAGGGCTTTCAAGTAGTAGGTCGACAATATCGTCCTTCGGAGAAGGCTTCACGAAATTTATCAATATTTGTAACAAGTTCGCTTAGAGTCAGGGCCATGTGGTAGTCATCTGGTGCGTCTGGGAGACGCCGCGTAGAACCCCATCTTTTTAATAACGCGCGAAACCGCGAGAAAGACCGTAGAGATTCCACATTAGAATTTAATTATATTGTAAAATTGATAATGATTGAAAAAGAAAACTATATTAGTAAGCTGGGTTTTGTTGACGGATTTTTCCTAGCTATAAGAGTAGATTAAATGAGATCGACTAATCCGTCCCGTAATTGCTACGCGGAGTCATAGGGGAAGGTTAGGGTTACTAGTAAGTCATATAATTATTCTTATATAAATGTAAAGTCAAGCCATAGATAATTATTAACCTAATTATTAAAGCATGCCGACATTCAGGGTTCTCACCAATAAGATGAGAACCGAAACTTCTGGACCCAAGAAATGGGCGTGGTCAAAGCGAATTGTGGAATTCAGGAAGGATCTCGAAAAAGTCAGTTCTTCCTTAGGTTTCACATTGAGCAGACTACTTATTAACTTAAGAGTATCGGGCTAATTAATTAATTTTGACAGTTTCTCCAAATTTTGTATAGAGAGCGCATTCCCTGAATCTCGGTACGCTGTCGCGATTGAATCAATTAATTAATAATGTCGTCGAGCCGTTGTGTTTTTATTTTGTTTGTTTGTTTTGTTTATTGTTAATAAAACCCTTCCTGGAAGTTTTGTGTTTCCTTTTGTTTCTCCAACTTCAGTGCTACCCTGTATAGCCAGCCACTGGATTACGTTCTACGTAAGCAATGAAAGGGTAAGTGCTTGGAAGTAATTTTCTGAACATACAACATTTCAAAGTTCCCGCGTGTTAATTAAAGTATAACGATAATTCAATAAACTCCCTTTCGAGAATTAAATAGTAACTCCTTCGAGCATTAAATAGATAATTAATTAAAGATAGATAATTAAAGAAATAACCCCTCAGGTTACATTTAATATAATGACAATAGAAGATATACAGGGTGATCCGAATTTTATGCAGGAATTTTAAAATAATAGGTGTTTGCCTTATGAACATAGGTCTGGATCGGCTTCGTTTTAGAGGTACAGGGTGTTGAAATTATTAAAAAATATTGATTTTTTTTTATATCTCCAGAATGTATTAACCGATCTCAATAAAATTTGGTACACATAATGTATAACAGTAGGCCTTGCATTCCCTAAAATATGAGCTTTATAGGTTCAACCAGTGGTGTACAACTGGACAGGGGTCACCCCCATTTTCTATAAAAAAAATCTGCGCCGCTGCATTTTTTACAAGTTATTGTAACAGATTTATATTCTCATGCACAAAATATCGGTTAGCTGCTTCATAAGACCCCATAAATAAAAGTCCAAAGGATTTAGATCTGGGGAACGTGGTGGCCACGCCATTGGACCTTGTTGACCATACCACATATTTTGAACAATATTAAGCCCTACGTCATCAATGAAATCAAAAAGGTTGTTTTCCAAGAAAGTTCCAGACTGTCAATACGAGTCATGTAATTAGGACACTAAATTACGGAAATATATTCCAATACTGATCTTACTAGTGATGTAAAATAGTTTCAATGTAGCAAAGATCGCAAAAGGTTTCTGGTCTCTCTAGCAAATTGTTGTTAATATGATAATTAAACTTCATTACTGATTGCTTCGTTGTAAAGGACATAATAAAACTCTTTAAAGGATTTAAATACAAATTGTTCGTCCCACATCAACTACATCAATGTTATTTGTGTTTTGCTGAAGTAACAAACAATCATTAGTGTTAGATATTTCGCAAACAATCTTCAGGTCATCACCGTGCAACAAACAATCTACATTTAAATAATTAACTATATCATGTATAAACAAATCGAATAATAATGGTCCTAAAACTGATCCTTGAGGGACAACACAACGATATATCACTCGAATTCAGTCAAATGATCAAAAAATTCAAACGATTGTAATATTTCAAGTAATATACTGTGGTCAACCCTATCGAAAGATTTAGAAAAGTCGGTACAAATTATATCATCATCAATGCAATACATTTTTTGGTCCTTCGAGCCGGATTGTTAATTCCGTCATATGCACATATTTGTCCCTTAAGGAAACATTGTAATTTAGTGTAGTAATTCAAATGTTTGCACGGTAATTTGACAGCTGTATTATAATATATGTATGTAACATTTCTTTTTATTAGTTGGCAACTATTATTTTAGTGCAAAACTTGCAGGAACTGACGCGCGGGACTAAAAGGTGCACTTTAATCCTTTGATATATAAAATGTGCCATCTATTAATTTTCGCTGTTGCCATTGGCGGTTGGGTACGCCCCTGATCCGCGTAATAAATTTATAATCCTATTAGCTTGATAAAGGTGCAACTTTGAAGGACACCTTGTAAAAGTTTTCACAAAAACAGACTTTACTGTCGCATAACTATATGACATCATGTATCACCGGCTCATTACGGATGCATGAAACCTACGGTTACTGTACAATTTACTTTTGATATTAAATATACATGAAGGACGGGAGATATTTTACTTCGACGCTTGAAAAATGTGGAAAGGCGCACTGAAAATTATTTACATAATTATATAACGGACGCTTTTTATTTTATGTGTATGTCTGTATTCCGTGATTGTATGAAATGTTATGCATTGTCTGACAAAAGTAGGGAATAATAGTAAAATACAAAGAAAATTTGAGTTACTGGCAGAAATTTCGATTTGGAAATCTCTGCGAATTTTTTAATCACTACATATTATAAAACAAAGTCCTCCGCCGCGTCTGTCTATCTGTCTATCTGTCTGTCTGTTCGCGATAAACTCAAAAACTACTGCACCGATTTTCATGCTGTTTTCACCAATGGATAGAGTGGTTCTCGAGGAAGGTTTTAGTATATAATTTGCTAAGTTTTTGTATACATTAACGATATTTGTTGGAGGTGTCGGAAAAAAATAAGCCGTCTGGGAGCTTTCAACGAAAACGCTGCCTAAACCCTTTGAGATATAACAAAATAATGTATGGTGGAATTGTGTATCTTATATATGCCTACAGAAAAGTCCGCGATGGCGTATGTCTATATGTTGAAGATAGCATACTACCTATATCCATTTTAATACTTTAAAAAATTGGCAATTATAAAGCGGTAATGTAAAAGCTATTTACACAAATACGGTATTAATCCTTATCATTTTAAATAAGTTAGAGGCTTTAAGCATTTCATGCACATTATTTTACTCTTTTACACCAAATGAATATCTTAGGAGTAATCGCAAAAAAATTACGGACGCGAGAAATTCAAGCGCCTCCCTTCGCTTGATGCGATCGCCGACCCTCCCCCCGCACCGTCTTGCCTACTGTTTACCTAATAAGCCGAACGATAACGCGCGCGTGATCCTTTAATAAACTGACTTGGAGCGAATGGAGGTGACGACTGACGACTGTGTTTTCTTTCTAGGTGTTGTTGGAAAGTTATAATTGCGTTCGATATTTTAAGGTCACATTTTTGTTTTGTATTTGTTGTCTTTAGGTAGTCGGAACATACATAGATACTTGCAAACATACTTTAATTTCATTGAGTTTTAATAATTTGTTTGTCTTTTTTCTTATTGTAAATCATTTAAAACTTCATAGTCGCATTTTTGTTTCGTGTTTGTTTTCTTTAGGTAGTTAGATACCTAACTACTTACTTATTAATTAAAATTGATAGTCCTGAACATAGGTACTTTAATTGAATTAGTTTTGTTTTCACATTGTTGGTAGTTACCTATACTGTTTTAAATTTAAAGGTTTTGCATTTTTAGTTTTGAGTTCGTTTGTTGTCTTTAGGTATATAGATATATCGTGAATTATTTTAAAATTAATATTAGGGACGCATTAGATGAAAGATGATTGGTTTTTTGTTTGTTACGATTTAACTCAAAAACTACTCAACCAATTTTACCGAAAGCTACATCTCCTCGGAGTAACATAGGCTATTTTATATTTGCCCGTGCGAAGCCGGGGCGGGTTGCTAGTTAAAAATAAATAATGGTTCTTGGTGAATATTTTGTATATGTTGGGAGTAATGATATTTCGAAAAAATGTTAAAAAAAATAAAGAAACAACAATTTATAGATATACGCCAAAATAGCTAATGTAGAATTACATCAAACAAGTAAAATTACATTAAGCTTGTAATTTTACACTTTTTGTGTAATTCAAACAAAAATGTAAAGTTTGACTATCGATGTATGTACATACATAAATATTTTTCCAAGATAAGTTACGACCTACATAAGTGAAGGGAAAATAACATTATATACAGGGTGGGCCATTAGTGTGAGAAAGTAAAATAACTCCCTTGTTATTCACAATACAGAAAAAAGTTTATATAAAAGTTGTACAGAATCAAAAAACCTAAAGGACAACATTAATTTGAGTCATACATAAATATTACATTTTTTAAATGGAACACCCTGTATATTTTTAAACGTATGTATTTCCAAGAAAATTTTATATATGGCAATATACAGTTTAACATTTTAGTGCGGGATTGCCAAGTTATGTAGACTTGTTTCAGCGATTTTTTTAAATTTCAACTGGAAAAAAATATGAATTTTGTTCCATCATTTTGGGACACACTGTATATTTAATTTTACACACTTTTTTTAGTTATGTCTTTATCCTTCAATGTTTAAATTTAAAAATGAGCTATAGAGCTTGAATTAATAGTAGACTTCTTTAACCATGAGGATTAATTAAATAAACAATATGTGGACTGTGGAACTGCGCTATTATTACCACAAAGTTTTGGCATCGCATCCTCTCATTCCTTATCACTGTCTAACAACTCACACGAAATCTGGAATCAGTAAGTTGAATAGTTTACAAGTTATATGGCGCACAGGCACTAGAAAGAGAACATCCTGTACATGTATTCTCACCAAATTTTATATTTACATTGCCCATAAAAAAATATGTGTACCAAATTTGAAGTTTCTAAAAAAACAGTTTTCAAATTATTTGGAAAAAATACAGGTTATCTATTCCATATTTAGAAGGCTATATCTCAGTAGGCATCCACTTTTATATAAAGGTAAGTTAGGCTAAATAGTCTTGTTTTCATCCAAGGAACCCGTAGTCAAGCGTTGTCCATCCTTTTCAGGGACACCCTGTATACAGGGTGGTCCGAATTGTATGCAGGAAACTTCGAGGACAGATAGACCTCTTGAAAATAATAGGAGTTTGCCTTATAAACATAGGTCTGGAACGGCCTCGTTTTAGAGATACAGGGTGTTGAAGTTGTTAAAAAAAATTTAATTTTTGTTTATATCTCCAGAATCGATTAACCGATCTCAATAAAATTTGGTACAGATAATGTACGACAGTAGGTCTTGCATTCCCTAAAATATGAGCTCTAATGGTTCAACCAGTGGTGTACAACTGGACAGGGGTCGCCGTATTTTTGTAAAAAAAAACTACACCACTGTATTTTTTACAAGTTATTGTAACGGATTTATATTATAATGCACTAAATACGTAAAAGAGGTAATTTGAATTTTTTCCCTAAGATTCGCCGTTCTCAAGTTATTCATACCAATACAAACCCCTTGTAGCAGACACTTCAAACCATAATATTACAAGAACATGTATGTTTATGCTTAAAAGTAAGTGCAATTTGTAAGCAGATCAACAACATTATTTCCACAGCACCTGTGAGGTAGTATTCCTAGTGTATTTTAGTTTCCTCTGGAGGCCTAATCCACTATTTTTACAAAGAACAATTTAAATCAAAATAATGATAATAAAAATAGATTTACCAAGCAACAACAACTAAACAAGACACGAAAATTAACGTTACGTATTTACAACAATTGTTCAAAATGTGAACCATCCACATCGATACATTTATGACATCTTCTATTAATGGAACTAATTGAAGCTAATATCATGTGGTGGTTTTCTTTTAATTCATTACATCCGTCTGCTATTCTCTGCAGTAGTTGTGGTCTTGTATCTATTGGAGTAGAGTAAACTTTACTTTTCAGATAGGTAACCTCAAACATAGAAGTCCAGGGGGTTTAGATCTAGCGATCTGGCTGGCCAAGACACTAGACCCTCTGCACCATTATGGTTGACATTGGCATTTGGTCTTCTACCTATCCATCGTCCCATATAATTTTCATTAAGCCATTGTTGCATTATTCTCCTAAAATGCGCAGGAGCACCATCCATTTGCATCCAGTTATTTTGTGGTATATTTAATGGAACATCTTCTAATAATTCAATGGTTTTCTAGAGAGTTTAGAAATGATGGGGAATTTAGATGGGGTAGCAAGAAGAAAGGTCCACAAACTTTATTGCGAATTATACCGAGCCACACTTTCACAGAAAATTCGTCTTGAAAAAATCTTTGTCCGAATTTCATGAGGATTTTCTTGTGACCAAATATTGTGAAAATTCACTACCTCTCACCTTGTGAACGTAGCTTCATCGATCCAAAGTATTTGTAGTAAGAATTCTGGATTATGTTGTGACTTTAACAATCACTGACAAAAATTCAGGCGTCTCTCTACTTCTCCCTGAAGTAAATTTTTACACAGCTTGTAAATGGTACGGATTTCTACCACCCTTATGTAGAACTTTACAAATTTTCGATTTACTCACCTCAAGTTGCCGAGACGTTTTTTAATCTCAAAAGAGCGACGAGTGTAAATAATTTTGGTGATGTGCTTACAAATTGCACTTACTTTTACATAAACATAAATACTATTGTAATATTATGTTGCTGCCACAAGAGGATTTTATTGGTATGAATAACTTAAGAACGGTGAAATTTAGAGAAAATGTTCAAGTTACCTATTTTACGTATTTTGTGTATTACAAAATAAATCCGTTACAATAACATGCAAAAAATTCAGTGGCGTAGGTTTTTTTAATAAAAAAAGGGGTGACCCTGTCCAGTTGTACACCACTGGTTAAACTTTTAGAGCTCATATTTTAGGGAATGCAAGACCTACTGTCATATATTATCTGTACCAAATTTTATTGAGATCGGTTAATAGATTCCGAAGATATAAACAAAAAATATTTTTTTTTTAACAAATTCAACACCCTGTATCTCTAAAACGATGCCGTTTCAGATCTATGTTTATAAGGCAAACACCTATTATTTTAAAGAGATCTATCTGCCCTCGAAGTTTCCTGCATAAAATTCGGACCACCCTGTATTATTACATATTCGGAAAGTTTATGAAAAGAGCTTCAAGTTAAAAAAAATCGTCAAGATTCGTTGAAAACCAACGGAGTTACAGACTGTCAAAGTTGACAGCCTATTATTAAACAAATTAGGTTGGTAGCGGCAAAAAAAATACTGTCATAACCGACAACCCGAGTACTTTCCCAGATAAAAATATTTTATTTGTGCACAAGAAATATTGTCAAAAGTCAGCGTTTGAAAAAACTCGTTCTCGCTCTTCAAAATCGATGGCGCAACTAGAATAGAACTTTTATTGGGAACTATTTACGATAAATCGATATTTTTTTAATTTGATACTACGTAACGAAAGGAATCTATTGGAATTGCTCAAAATTACGAAAAATCGTGAGAAAAGTCATTGATTTCATTAAAAACTATAAGTGAAATTATTGTGGCATTTTTATTAAGGAAAAGATTGGGAAATTAATTATCTAAAGGATAAAAAACGTTTTATAACGGACATAAATATTATAATTATGGTTTTAATGCAAAATGAAATTGTACATTTTATTAATTAATATAATAATTATAAGGAGAAACATTCTTCTTGTATTTTCTGGGGAAAGTTTGAAAAACCATTACAAATACGTGAAAATTCTTTGCATTACCATTTTTCCTAACCATAATGCGCTCCAACAATTTGGTTCCGAAATACTTGCAAATCAGATTCTGAACACCTACTGTCCACCATGTCACATACTTACAATATTTTTTTTTGCTTATCTACTCGTAAACATTAGCAGCTATTTTCCATACCGATGAGTTTTTTATGGAAACCGCAGATAGCAGGACAAATATCGCACGGGCAAAAAGTTAATTTGTTAGCCAAATCACATGTCTCCTTTATAAAAAAATTGGCAATCGAACATTTTTGGCCTGGTCGCGCCCAGTTTAATTCAACAGGACATTACAAAAAAAAAGGCATGCCACTCTTACTACTGGTCATGCCCGAACCCTTTTTTGTACCGACTGAAAAAGCATTAATTCCCGTAGTAAATAACTTGTCAACACCTCGCTTTTTTTTCGGTTTTCCAAGCGACAGCTGCAACACCTGATCCCTATCGTCGATTCCAATCCACCGAGCAGCACCGAAAGTCATAATCTAGTTAGTAGATGTCAGATTAATTAGAGTGACTTTTGAAAACTAATTGTGATAGAAACGTAACTCCGCGGTCGGCGTCGCAACAAAGCGATTTCTTCGACTACCTATTCCGATTAGATCTGGTAATTATTTAAATGCTTGACCTTGATACCATATTCTGGTAAATAACGCATTATTGATTAATGGATCTAAATCAGAAGGACTTATAACTGTGGCGATTTGTAATTATAATGAACACGTTCGTTTTGTATGGGACCGACTACTGGTCACGACTATCAAAATAATTATCGGTACGTATACCCACGTGATAAGATTCATTCGGCAGTCGCACAAAACGCAACTACTCTTTTGCACAAATCTGCATTTTATAAGGAAATATTAACTGTAATACACCAGAAAAATGGAAAATTTTTACTTATGTTTCCAAAATAATTTAAAAAATTACATGTACCCAAGTTTCGAAATTCTCGAATTCAAAGCGGACATCACTGTAGGACTCTTGCAGACCCAGTCTGGAGTGTGTTCGAACGTCCACCCTAGTAGGTCAGGGAAATAAGCTGGGAAATGACCATTTCGCGACTTTTTGTTTCGGCATGCTGAATTTATCACTATAGATGCTAAATATTATGTACAATAACATATTAGTTTCCACAGCCATAAAAATGGGGGGAAGATTGTTTACAGGGTGGTTAATTGTATAATTTTTACATAAATTCACGTTTTTCGCTTATAACTTCTTTCCGTTCATTTCCACGAGAAAACAGTAAAGTACTTTTTTTCGTCTTCAAAAGACCTACAAAACTCGCCATCGAGCGTAAAAAAATATTGATTAAATCAAACGTTATAAACAGAAGAAGTTTATTTATGACTTTTGAATCAGAAGATGCGATGCCAAAACGTTCTGGTAATAATAACGCAGTTTATAAATGTTTAACATTTTACATTTAGGTAAAAAAGCATAATAAAGAATAAAAAGTAGCTACTACATTTATAGTGCTGTCACATAAGGAGTATTTAGATATTTTTATTTAAGACACTTTGATTTGCATAAGATATAAAATACTTTGTAGGTTATATCCCACCTACACTCGAACTATATATATATAGTTTTAATTCCTCAAACATGATTTAAATCGTTAACTTGCCAGCTACTGCTGATTAAATTATATAGTACATATTTAAATTTTACATTTGTGGCATGTTGAACCAATTCATTAAACAAATTTGTGTTCACTTTCTATAAATAAAGTATTTTCCGAATGAAACAATGAATTTAAGTACCTCTTATTTAATCATCTAGATGATCGCTTTATCCTCGGAATTAAAATATGTAAGTACCTTAGTTCCTATACAAATATTATGGGAGAAACCGGTATTTTTACTGAGCTCCTCGTATATCGCCTGTAATGCTGGAACTCTCCTGCTCACCGTCAAAGGACAAACGGGAATTTCGGATGCCTCTCCAATCACGTCAACCTAAACGGACGCTCCTGTTGTCCTCCGTCGGTGGCGAGAAACCTATGATTTGCGAAGGATTTACTGAAAAATATTATATTTACAACAAATTAGCATTTAAAGTAAATTTAATATCTGCAAAAGGCAATAAATTTGGAAGGTACTACACGTCATAGTCCTAGTTAATGATCCGCAAGGCACAAGAGTCGACGTTTGATCGCAGTCATTGATGGGTCCGCAGAAATCTCACGGCGAAGTCTGTCTTAGGTTTGCATATTTGGCCTAGCCGGATTTTGACCATCTTTGAATTATGGTCGACTGGAGCTTGTTGTTGTTATGTATTTGTAATTATTTTTAGTAATCGTTGCCCTGCATCAGTCTAAATTTCTAATTTATAAAATTTTAAACCCATTTTGTAGAAAACAGAAATCGTTTTCGCTAACTACTACTCAGCAATATAAATCCATCTATTAGATCCCAAACTCCCGACTTTTAAGTCGGCCCAAGCTCGATGGATCCATTAAAATTGATTTAAGTATACAACTTAATTTTAACGGAACGCCGCTCGTTCAGAACGACTATTTATCTCTATTCGCAGCCACTCGTGAATATTGTTTAATGAATGATGATGGCTGAGATTTAACGGTGGACCGATATAGCAAATCGCGCTATATTTGGCTTAAAACTATGGGCAATAAGCCAAATTGGGCACGCATTAGAATATATGTAGAATTGCGAGCCTTAGCTGGAACTATACAGGGTGGATACGTCGCAATTTGGTAGTGAAATGAAGCACGAATTGATATCAGCTATTGACGTTGACTACAGCTGCTGTAAGACTGAATCTGTGTTTTATTTATGATAAGAACGATGTGCGAAAACTATCATTTTAATGAGACCAAATTATCTAATAAGTGTAATTTTATTTCCAAATGATTACATTTTTTTCTTGCAGTCCTAAAAATGCTTATATAATTTTTACTTCCAAAGAGTAAAACATCATTGTTAATTCCTAGATATTAAACTTACATTAATCCTTTAGTTATTAAAGGCAAAGAGGCAACATTTGTGAAAGCAACTCAAATTTTTAACAAATTATTGTTGTATATGCCAATGTTCCATCCAAATTTGATATTATTTCTATCCACAAGCGAAAAAATAGTACGAAACGTATGTAAATAAAGTTCATTATATTAAATAAATCACACCCTCGAAATCAAAGTTGAATTTTAGTTCTGAAGCCAATTATTCAATTCTTCTGGGGATTAAACGTAAAAACAAAGGAACATTTACAAATATGTCGTTATTACCATTGTACTTTAACAAGTTTTTATGTATAATAATATATTTCTTTAAAAATCCTTCCATTTTTCTTATTTCGTTTTTGAGGTTGCTTTTGGGGTATTTGAATACGAATTTGAAGTCGCTAAGAACACATGAAATAGTCTTTCGTTTTTTTGTTATAGTCGTATTTTTGTGTTGGTAAAGAACTTGAGAAAACGTGGATGATTTTGGACTTCTACATTATTTACTTTTAAAAATATGTACAGCATTGCAATCCAGGTGTTCTAATGTAATTACACTGCGCACTTACTGAAAATGCAACAAAATTAAAGATTTTTTACGACTTGGATAAACCTACCTCCATTAAAAAGTCTACTGAGATAACAGGCTTCTGAATGTAGTTAAATTTACCCCATAAGTGTTTGCTTTTAAATGGTCTAAATTGTAAAAAATTATTTCATTTAGTTACAAATTTTGTAAGAAAAAGTGAAGTTTAAAATTAGTTTGCTATTTCCCCAAATACGTGGCTGTCAGTGACTGATGAGTGATGACTGCAATAGGAAATCTATTTCCCTCTGGAACAGTGAATTTTGAGATGCAACATATATAAGGTATATTCTTCTCCTAATGGAAATAAAGTAACATTTTAAAAAATATCTTCTATTTCGTAAAATCTCTAACAACAAAAAAGTTGTGGCAAAAAGAACAAAAGAGTGAAAGCCATATTTGACCACCCCAAAATCAAAACCCCGTCACAGCAAATTTTATTGAAATATCATAAAAAGTATACCTAGTACAATATAATCTTTTGTATAATACCTAAAGAGTGTCCCAAAACTCAGACAAGAAGTAATTTTGACAGTAATTACATATTTTTTTATTAAAAATTGTTTTTATTGATTCATAAAGTATACATTATAGAGTTATGTATGGAATAACATAATCAGTAAATGGCCTCCATGGCTTTTCTGGCACATACGCAACCTTTTGTGGAAATTTTCCATGACCGTTTTGCATAAATACCGTTGAATTTCCTCCTTCAAAGCAATAGTGGCCGTGGACTTGTTGGTATAAACCTTAGAGTTCAAAAAATCCTAAAGAAAAAAGTCCAATGGCGTTAAAATGCATGATCCAGGCGGCCAATTCTGATCATCAAAACAGAAAATTACACGATCGGGAATTGACTTATGCCGTAATTGAATTGTTTCTCGAGCTATATGGCATGTGGCACCGTCTTGTTGAAGCCACATGTCGTCTACATCCACATTTTGGAATTTAGGCATAAAAAACTGGATTATCATGTCGCGACAGCGAGCACCATTAACTGTTATTACCTGACACCCGCCTCAATGGTTCGATGATGCGTTTAGCGCAAAATCCGCACCAAGCAGTGACAAGTTGTGGATGCATTTGTTTCTTAACAATCACTCGTGGATAGTCTGAACTCCAAATGCGACAATTTCGTTGACTAACAAAGCCACCAAAATACAAAAGAGTCTCATCGAAGATCATTTAGTTCGAAAAATCAGCATCCTTGTTGATCCATAATCCATTCAACAAACTCTCTTCATTCTGGTGGTCAGTAGGCTTCAGTTCTTGAGTGAACTGAACTGTAGAGAGCTTCTCGAAATGTCCAATTGTTGACACTGTGAGAAAAAAAAAATTTCTCATTCAGAAATAGTTGATATGTTGATATTGTTGATATTCCCAGAAAAATGGATTGGGCTTAAATGGGGTAAAAAAAATAAGGTTTACGAAACACCTTCGCGAGATCATGTGAAAGAACGCTTGTAATGAGTTAAACGGCGATATGTTAATAAACGCAGCCCACGAAGAAGTCAGGCGAAGATTGGATATGTGTCTTGAAATGAGAGGTCATAGAGAGAACAGATTGTAATATGTATGTAGTATGGAAGCATTTGCTCATTTTTTAAGTTTAGTTATTGTTATCATCACCTTTTGTTTTAACTGTATTAAAGAATTATCGAGTTTAACCCCTTTATTTATTCTTAATGACATTTATGCACTTTAAACAATATTCAATTATTCTCCAACGACTACGTGATCCTTTCACCGTTAATGTGATTTTTGGGTGGTATTTCTGTTGAGACTCTTTAGGGCGATATTGTTTATAACTTTTAAACGGGAATATAGAAAAATTCCTCTAATAAAAGTTTATTAGAAAAAAGAGAGCTTTTTAACAGGAAAATAATTTGGGTATGTTTCTGGAAAAAATATAATTGATGACGTCATTAGTAATTTCTGTAAAATCCCACAGATAATATTTTCGATTGAAAATGGGGCTTAATCTCATCCCATTTAACACCACATGTCCTAAATTTTATTTAAATTATTTGTATACTCACAGAAGGCCCATACTATCGAGTTTGATACACCCTGTATAGTATGGTATAATATCATCGCTGAAGAAACAACACCGCCTAAGTGACATTTTTGTTAAAATTCAGGTTTACCACAAAACACCTAAATAGTGCGCATCTCCATCGTCTAATACCGTATTTTTGATGAGTTTGCAATTGAAGTATTAATTTGTTGGTTATTTTGATACCAAAAACCTAAAATTAGATCAGGTTTTCATTAATCACAGTTACGAAGCTGTTTTTTTGGTCTCTTGAAAAGTTGACGAGATTTTTGTACTGAGACGGTATGGTTTCTTCAACGACGATATAACACAATATATTTTTGTATAATTTAATACAGTACAATATCATTATCAGCATGGTATGTACAACGTTATTTTAACAAACTTTCTATTCAGGATCATTCAAGAAGGCTTCAAAGTTGTTTAAAAAATACTGACTTTTTAAAAAAATGTTAGCACATCTGGATTTTAAATTCTGTAAAGTACTTTTAGGTAAACTCTATTCTAAAAAAAATATCCGTTAATTTGAAAGAAATTTTAAATGCCATCACTCTTTTTGGATCTGCTGGAGAAGAACAGTTGAGTGTTATTCGAATTTACGACAAAAGTTTTAAATTAAAATGACATGAATAAATAATATAATTATGATCGCATACATTGTAAATTACAATTTTGAAGACATCGTATAGAAATCTCAATCTCAACATAAAACAGGCATTACGCAGAAGTGTTACATAATACATTATCCAAAGAATAAAATGGCCGGGAGGCAGCGTTATAAGTGTTCAATAAAATTATATCCTCTCAGTAACAATTCCCTACAATGGCACTGCAGATTTTCTAACAACTCACTCTGTACAAAACTTGTATAATAGCCGGCCAAGTTGAGTAAATACCTTCACCGCGAACATAAAACTCCGTTTAAACTTATTACTTTCTAACGCATCGTTAAATTTGGTCTGAAATAGAACTGTAACGTGAGAAAATCCACGGCAAGTTCGCTTTCCTATCGGTCCGGGCACCACTCCGCTTTTTTTTTCTTCGGCTGCTTTGCAACTGCCGTGAATATCAAATCGGGCGGTTGCCCAATCACACGCAAATACTTTTAAAATATAAATCTTATTTTTGTAATTAATTGAACGTAATTTATCTGTGCTACTATTGGAGAGGCCTTGACAATTTAGTGAAAGAGTTATTTAGAGTCGGGTAATTGGTACTCTCGTTTTCAGGACAGTTAGACGGCTGGGAAAAACGCAGCCCATGATTCTGTTGTGGCGTTCGTTCGGGTCTTTTTCGAAGGGGACGAAGTTATGGCAAACAACAAGTTTTGACCAGGTGAATCTTCTAAAATGAATGCTCTGCGAATAGGTAATGGTTAAAAGTATACATTTTTATTTATTATGGACAGCATCATGACCACAGAGACAGCAGAGTTTGATGGCGAACATGGTCATTCACATTGTCTTTTTTACTTTTCTGTTAAAAAAAACTTGTAAAAGCCACAGTTTCAGTAAATTTCCTGGTGATATTAAGGAAATAAGCTTTACAATACACTTCTTGGGAGGTACCGATTAGGATATGGATGGTGTCCCAAAAGAAACGTAGGATTTCATATGAGGAAATAAAGGTTTTAGTAAATATTAAAGTTGTCAAAGTTTTTACGTCTTTTTAAAGGGTAGATATTGCCATTAAATATGGAAGAGGATATCGGACAGAGGTCGTCCGCGACACATTTGGCATTCTTTTAAGAAAATTCTGTATCACGCTTTCCATACCTGCGACTGAATTTCGTTGATAACTCTCCGAATTTCTGCTTTAATTCAGGGAATGATATTAATTTGAGCAGAATAGACTTTTATTTATTTATTTATTTATTTACATATTGAAATAAAAACCCAACAGACAGAGCCCAATTACAGGATAAGTTACAATTTAAGAAGATAAAATAAGCGAAGGAAAAAAGGTGAAATGTAAGGTCAACAGTACAACAGCTTAAAAGTAAAGCAAACACTGAAAAAATGTTAACACACCAATTATTAAATGTCAAAAGACTTCGTTACAAATTTTCGCAATCGCGCAAACCGTTAATTCTGCAATATAACTTCACATCATCAGCGTAGAGAAGTGGCGAACATTAACAATGTCATTAATAAAAATTATGAATAGAAGCGGACCTAGTATTGAACCCTGGGGAACGCCGAAAGTCTGAGAAAAGGTGTACGATTTAAAACCACGATACTGAACAAACTGATAGCGATCACTTGGATAAGTTGAAACAGTCTGAGCAAATCATTGCAAAAGTCAAAGTTCTTAAGTTTTTGTAGTAGCAAAAAATTATTAATTTTATCAAACACTTGTGAGAAATCGGTGTAAATAACATGACCTGACCTCCCTTATCAAGAACTTCAGATATAAATTGTGTCTTACATAAAGATTGTTGTTCAGGTATGATCATATTAGAGACGTGATACACAATATAAGAATGCAAGATTATTTCCAGAATTTTACAAAAATTACTCAATATGGAAATGGATCTATAGTTCGCAAAATCGTTTGTTTCATTTTTACGAACAGGTGTAACTTTTGATAACTTCCAAATAGTTGGAAAATTTCCTGGACTCAGTATAAGATTAAATAAAGTCGCAAGAGGTCCACAAAATGCAGTGGCACAATCTCAGACTAAAAAAGCTGGTATTAACTCCGGACCCATACACATATTGTCTTTAATTCATTTTATATCAGTAAATATATCTGATTCCGAAATGTGCAGCTTGTTCAGGACGTTCATGCTCTCACTAAACAGTATCGAGTTTACAGAATTATTAGGTGTTTCAAAAACGTTCGAGAAAAAAGTAGCAAATGTTATTTACAATATCTTGAGGGTCCTCTATAATTTCGTTATCAAACGTCATGGTAGATGGAATGGTTGTAGCGCTCCGCTTAGAATTAACATACGCCCAGAAATTATTAGGATTATTTTTGAGAGAACGCTCAGCTCATTGAGAGATAATCACATTGTTGAACTACTTAGGAAAATTTCTAGTGTGATTTACATATTTATTTTTGGAAACATGCTTTATAAGACACCGTTTAGGATCTCGTAAAAAGTGTTAATAGCATCATCCACATCAGACACCGAAGAAAGAATAGACCAATCAACTAAAGAAAGTTCAACTTTAAACGAATCCCTACAGGAAAAAGTCGCATGATCTTGGTGGTCAAGTCACTGTTACATAACATGAGTCACAAGTGGATAGTTTCACATGTCGTATGGTAGGTGGCACCATCTTCCTGAATCCACATCTCATCCAAATCCATGCCATGCAAATGAGGCCACAGAGAGTTCAATAGCAACTCTCGACATCGTTCTCCATTGACAGTCACTGCGTTTCCAGCCTTATTGTTTCAAAAAAGAATGGACCAATCACCCCACCAGCGTAAAATCCGTACCACACTGTCTATCTTTGGGTACACAGTGGTCGTTCTTGATTGACCCGAAGCTTGTCTCTGTCCCAAATTCGATAGTTTTGCTTGTTCGAAGTACACCTCGTCCGTAAAGTTGATTTTCTTAACAAAATCATCGTCCACTTGTTGATTCTCCAACATCCAATCAAAGAATGTCCGGCACTTTAAATTGTCGTTTGGTTTCAATTCATGGGTTAGTTGAATCTTGAATGGATGCAGATCTTTTCACAGTTGCTTTATTCGGGGCGTTCGTTCTATCGAAAATTCCACGTAATTTGTGCACAGTCTCAGCTACACACTATCTATACTTGCACTGAATTTTCACAACCTTCACTCGCTCATCCATCGTACAGGGTTGCATTTTGTTTAATTGCCATGTATTTACTACAACTGCCAACTCTTCTGCTTAACGACTAACAGTCAAACTAATATTTCTGACTTTTTTTCTGTTATTTAGGGATTTGCCAAAATATGTGGTTTCAATTGAATGATTATGAAAACGAATTGCAGAAAGCTAACGCTGCAAACTTCCCAGCATATCTGGTTGTCTCTCATTGATAAAACCCAAGTGTTCATTTGCGGAGGTAGTTGCAGCCTTAATTTTTGATACTGATATCTTGTTTTCTGAGTACCAGTACTGGAATGCAACTGATCTAAAATCTCGATTTTAAATTAATCTAATTTCGTAACTTAGATCTTTAATTGTTTCAAGAATGGCCAACTTATAGTAACTTAAACAAATATATTCCGGTCATATATACGAATAAGTTGCAATATCATGAAAAGCAGGCCCTAAATCGAAATTTTATAACAGTGAAATTTTAAGGAACGATTGGTTGGTATAAAAACAACACCCTTGATTATAACCACGCAATGAAAATAGTTAGGGGGTAAGTGGCTACTAAATCCGTGTTCATGCTTCAGTGTTAATCAAAATTATAAGAAAAGTGTTTAGGTCATTAATAAAAATATTTCTTTAATTTTAACTTTGACACTTATCTTCACACAAAGAATCTGAAGTTAATGGCTTGACTTACTTTTTTGTAACACCTTGTATAAGCAAATAAATAATTTACTTGTGTGTACGAGGTCTGTTCAGAAAATAACCGAACTTTTTGAATTACGCGTTAGTGGAGATATTTACACTGGAAAAAAAGTATTTGGATCAAATGAGCAGATAGTTTTAAATGGAATTATTTGCCGTAAATGTTATTTTATTCTATTCAAATGTATATACTTTCGTCAAACTATGTGAAATATTTGCTGTAATCTATAATTTTTCTTATAATTTATATTATTTTAAATATATAGAATTTAATTCAAATCTTTTATAGTTTTGAAATATATTATCTCGGACTTTAGCTACAATATCTCTTACAGTTCATCAGAAACTGCAAACATATTTGTTTCAAAATTGCCAGTTCCTTAAAATATATGTATCTATTTAAAATTTAGTATTGATGTAGGAATTATTCAAGACAAATGTTGCATATTATAATCAAACTTATGTTTTCTTGAAAGAAAATTGTAGGTCACAGAATGGCGTAGGCGGGAAGTAACACGATAGATGGAGCTAGCGCTTACGCTCTGTATATACACATCTCCTTGTGAGTAACGACACTAAAGCAGCTGGATCGTTCTAACGACATAATGATTAAGACCATCAATAAGTCCCAAACCGATCTATGCCTGGTTGGTTAAAATTACGAACGATCCTAGCTGTTGCACTAGGTGTTGTGAGTTTGAAACAAAATATTTTATATTACTGAGAAATATTTATATCCAAATATATACTTAAAATAAGTACATACTTATTTTATATAGTATATACATATATACAATCACTTTTTTATTTTTAAAGTATTGTAAAAATAGGAAACAATATTTTATTATGAAATGAAATGAAAATGAATGACATGGTTGCTTTGAATCAAACCTCAGCTGTTCACACCGAATGAGCCAGCCTACTGTTTATTTGCCCTTGAGATAATGTAATTTACGAGTACCAAAATGTAGCCCCGGATGCCGAAACTAACAGAGGGTGTTCTTTGTGACAGTGGTGCCTGACCAGCGCCCGAATAATGTTGATTATTAAATGTGTGTGCTAGCTTGAATACATTTTGTTCAATGAATTATGAATTTGTGACTAATATGCTATACTCCTTTATGTTTTTGAAAACCCCAGGGCGCGCCACGTGTTCCTGGACTTAATAGCTGTGGTTCCTTCGAAGTGTGCCTTGTAAGTTCTACGGGGTCTTACCTACGCTTCGATTGACACATACTGGGTGATGTTGAGGTAGGTGGCATAATAATATGACTCACACACCCGGTAGTTAGGATACTAACCCATGTATAACTTCGCGAAATGGAAACAGCCCTGGGAAAAGTGTTTGAATAGGAGAGAGGAGTACTTTGAAGGAGACCAATAATATACAGGGTGTATCTAAATAACACCGAAAAAAAATTCAATAGGCGATTCTCCGATGAAAATTAATAGGGGTCTTTGGTATAAATTTTTTTGAAAAAACCCTTCCCTGAAAAGTTACGCCCCTCCTAAAATTACAAAAAAAAATTGTTTTTCTTTTTTATCTTCCACGTACATCAAGCTAAAGAAACCAAACTTGGTGAACATTATCTGTCAATAAAACTACACTTTTTGAATTTTTTTCAACCCTGAACTATTTTTGTAAGGGGTTGAAATAATCAACCCCTATGACATTTTTTCTTATAATTTTTTTTTCGATAAAATTTTTTCCTTTTAAAAAATATGTCTAAAAAACCCCATTCATTTACTAACTTTTTGATCTCTTCAAGTTTCTTCGAAAAGTTAAGGATTTATGACAAAAAAAAATAAATGTATTGTAATGTATTTTTAAAAAGATGAGCTGTTTAACGCGAGTGTATTTTGCCGAAAGATCTAGTGGCCTGTTCTTTACAATGGAATCCGTAGAAACAAATGTCAATGTCATTTATTGTTACTGTTTCTTACTATTTCACAAGTTTCATGATTTTGTGTAGAAAATATTAGTTAATAAACCGAAAATATGGTTAACTATTCGAATTTAGAAATGGCAGATATGCATTTTACATATGGGTATGCTAACGGTAATGCATTGGAAGCGCAAAGACTTTATGCTGAACAGTACCCAGAGCGTAGATTACCCCACCATACTACGTTCACAAATATTCACCAACGCTTGCGGGAACTTGGAAAATTTGAAAAGAGAAGTCATGACTGTGGCCGTAGCCGAGAAGTTAGAACTGAAGCTGTCGATGAAGCCGTACTTAATTTAATTGAGGAATCCCCAGAAACTAGTACCAGGAAAATAGCTCGTGTCCTAAATGTAAGCCATTCGGTAGTTTTTAGAATTTTAAAAGAACAACAGTTATATCCCTATCATCTCCAACGGGTGCAGTCGTTACTGATTCGAGATTTTTTACCACGTGTGGTTTTTTGTCAATGGCTTATTAATATGATCGGCCAAGCGCCGCAGTTCTTAAGAAATATTTTATTTACTGACGAGGCGAATTTCTCAAGAGACTGTATTAGAAATTTTCGTAACAATCATATTTGGGCTGAGGAAAATCCTCATGACTTTTTTGAAGGAAATCATCAGTATCAATTTTCATTAAATGTGTGGCTCGGAATTATCGACGATCATTTAATTGGTCCCTATTTTCTTCCACGACGATTAGATGGTGACTCATATTGTCATCTTCTCGAAGAATTACCTATTATTCTTGAAGAAGTTCCCATTCAAATTAGGCAACGTTTATGGTTTATGCACGACGGTGCACCAGCCCACTTTAGTATACGTGCAAGACGTCACTTGGATGAGGTGTATGCCAATCGATGGATAGGTCGAGGAGGATATGTAAATTGGCCAGCCCGCTCCCCTGACCTTAATCCTTTGGATTTTTGCATATGGGGATATCTGAAATCTTTGATCTACTCAAGGCCAGTTGAAGATATCAATGATTTGCGAAACCGCATTGTAGCAGGGTGTGAAACGATAAAAAATTCACCAGGAATATTTGAACGCATACGCAATTCTATGAGAACAAGAGTAGATGCTTGTATTGAAGCTGAAGGCAATCATTTTCAACATTTTTTGTAGATTGTATTGTCAATATCCGACAGATTTTTATTTTTTGTTACTGTTATAACATTATTCATCATTTGTTCACTTTTAGTCTAAGTTCCAAACTTCTTAGCCTAGTAGAATCATAGGTCAACTATTTGGTTGAGTGTTTTTTAATAAAATGTTATTTAATATGACAATAAATGACATTGACATTTGTTTCTACGGATTCCATTGTAAAGAACAGGCCACTAGATCTTTCGGCAAAATACACTCGCGTTAAACAGCTCATCTTTTTAAAAATACATTACAATACATTTATTTTTTTTTGTCATAAATCCTTAACTTTTCGAAGAAACTTGAAGAGATCAAAAAGTTAGTAAATGAATGGGGTTTTTTAGACATATTTTTTAAAAGGAAAAAATTTTATCGAAAAAAAAATTATAAGAAAAAATGTCATAGGGGTTGATTATTTCAACCCCTTACAAAAATAGTTCAGGGTTGAAAAAAAATCAAAAAGTGTAGTTTTATTGACAGATAATGTTCACCAAGTTTGGTTTCTTTAGCTTGATGTACGTGGAAGATAAAAAAGAAAAACATTTTTTTTTTTTTGTAATTTTAGGAGGGGCGTAACTTTCCAGGGGAGGGTTTTTTCAAAAATTTTTATACCAAAGACCCCTATTAATTTTCATCGGAGAATCGCCCCTTGAATTTTTTCGGTGTTATATAGATACACCCTGTATAAAATTAATAATAAAATTTTAAAAATAAAGTTCTGTTATTTTCTGAACGGACTTTGTATATTATTATAAACAAATTATAATTTTGAATTAATTGTAACTAAAAAAATTCTTCTCTTACGTAAATAAATCGTGATAGAAGACAAACTACTTGATTTAAGGTTTTGTTATTTTAATACAAATATGTAAAATGTAGTTATTCTCGATTTCAATTTTTTTTTTTCATACAATAAAAAACTTTCAACGTTGACCAACGCGTAAGCACATTGGAAAAGAATAATCCTCCATTTGCGAGCTCGCGAAGAGAATCGAAATTAATCGACGCGACCGAATTACGCTTACGTAACAGATAAAAGCTACGCCGCATAATGCCACGTAATCAATTTTCAGTAGCCAGTAGCCTCTAATAAAAACCGCGCTATCCGACAACTGATCGGCCGCAAATGATATGAATTTAGCTTCATTGTAAACAATTATTTTGTTCTTCCGCAAATTCCTTTACGGTCTGTCTGGTCGCCGCTGATTTTATGTATTAGAGATGGAGAGTTCACGCTTATCAGGCGGATTCCTTTCTCTGGTCGTAGTTAGCACGTCTACAGCCGGCGAACTAATGATAAAAGTTCAGATATGTTTGTTTAGGCTCGTATCGGCTTTAAATTAAGATTTAATAAAAGTTGGATAATATTTAGATAATGGCAAATGAAGTACTTACATCCGCTTATAATAATCAGTTTAATATTGATGAAATTAACAAAATTACGTCTAAAGGAAGTAACTTGTTGCATTGTTTCACTTTGATAAAGTATCTTTTAAAAAACATTGACAATAATACAGGAATACTACACTTATTTTTTGATAATGATTGTTTCAAAGTAGAAACACACCACATAAATAAAATATGAATTTTTTTATAAGCTAAAATCTGTATGCAATATGTTCATAAATTTCTTTAAATGTAACAGAAAGATATTTATCAATTTCACACTTTTGCACCATGAAGGTGAAAGTTTATTTTTGATCATTATTATATTTTAAGATTTAAGACGGCTTGGATTATAGCATAAATTTAAAATGTCTAATAGCTGTTTTACATTGACAATTTATTCATCAATAAATTGACGCTCTTGATCAATTAATTCACGAATTTATTGGTAAACAGTGTGATTTTACACTGCTACAGACTTTGTCAAGTTTTTTGACGCATGAATCAGTTCTACCAACGAATCAAAGAAGCAAATAAATTTCAAAAATGTCACTTTTCCACTCATAATTGTAGTGATACAACAGCGGTACCGTTCTGACACATATTATATAAATATTAGTTTTTGTAAGTAACAAATCAGTGAAAACAATGCAAAACTAGCACGATGCCACACAATTATTTACTTATTCCAATAACATAACCTCATTGCTCATCTGAGGCTGGAAATCTGACGGGTTGGTACTTCCGAACTTCACGAAGAAATTGACGAAAATTAAAACATGCTCTAATTCGTCAAGAACTTGATGAATAAATTCATGAAGTTATTTGACAGCAGATTTGGTGCATTACACTTGTCCAATTTCTCGATGAAGCGACTTCATTGAATTAATTGATCAATAAATTGCCAACGTAAAACGGCTATAAAAGAAATTTGAAGACATACTAACCTGACAAAAATATAATTATATAATAATACAGCATTTAAAGTTTAAATTATATGGATAGTGTTACATAATGTATACACTAGAAAACTAAGAGACTATAAAAAAACACCAATCGTCGTCTTTTTATTAAAGGAGGTTATTAAGAAAGAAGAGAACATAATAAAGACTCCATTCTATCTCTCAAACACAAAGGAAACAATTATACAGCCTCATAAAAAAAGTTCTGTACCAGAGACTTGAGTACATAGTTTTTGTGTATTTTTTGATGCTGCATCCGAATCCGTAACCCAAAAACCGATTTACCAAGTATTTTTTTAGTAAAACGCTAAAACATCACCGAAATAGAATGAAATAGTGAAAATAAGCTTTATAATGCTTTATAATGTCTAGCAAAAAATTGTAATTGCTTTGAGAAAACCTTTTAAAAAAATATTTTGAGCTTTATAGAGAAATATATGCAAATTAAATCTGCATCCACCTCTACTAGGGGTGGATGCGAACAGTGTGAAAACCATAGCCTTGTATTTTATACTACCAAATATCCAGTGCGGACCATTTTGGTGACGCATATAAGAGACTAATTAAAAGGGATAGGAAAATGTTTAAATTGGGGAAAGTTTTAGACAGTTCTGTTGCTAACTTAATGGCGCTTGCAGATCGGTCCTAGCTCTTCAGGATTTTGAGTTATTTTGAAAAAAAGTAAATGTGGCGTTCTCGAAAATCGTCTGTAACTTTTTTGTTTAGAATTTTTAAAATCTGAAAACGGTCTTTCACACGAAGTTTTTTCGATGAATTTCACTGTATATTTAGATTTTTACTGCGATGTTTCGGTTGCGAGAAACCATCATCAACTTTTCTTATGGGCGCCATATTAAATTTTAAGCTGAGCAAATAGAATATTTCTTAGACTTTCCAATGATTTAATATAAACAAGAAATAATTTCAAAACCAACCTCGAAAATCAATATCTTTAATAAATCTGGCAACACCGCATAATTTTTCGAAACTTATAGAATAGTCTCAAATTTTTGTAAAAGCTTATCATTGTCATGGCGTTCAGTGAAAAAATGATAGCAATTGCCACGTTTTTACGCAGAAAAGCCCCATTAGTAGTCTATGAATCTCTATGATGATAATATTTTGATTTATTTGAAACTGCTTGTCATTTTTAACTACTGTTAAACGTAGAGTTAATTGTTAACAGTTAAAGTGACACTTGTTTTAAAATCGTCAAAATGGAGTTATTGGTGTTGCGTTATTCCAATAAAGAAAAATGTGATGTTCGAGTGCTATATTAAACATAATAGAAATGCAACTATGGCTTTAAACAATTATATTGGAAATTATCCCGAAGGACAACCACCAAATAAATTGTATTTTTCTACACTTCTGATAAATTTGAGACTGGAAATTTTGAAAAGCCACATGCTAAGAACTATACGAAAGACAATAATCACAGGAATAATCAAATAAAAAAATATATATATATTTCGAATTTTCACCACCAAGAACGGCTGTGACAACATTTTCAACAGCAAGGCGATGTTTCGCATTGTATTAGCTAAGTCATGTACGAATTTTTACCATCATGGTAAACATTTTCAACATTAAGGCGATGTTTCGCATTGTATTAGCTATGTCCTGTCCAAATTTGGTTAGTGCAACTCTCTCGGTTTCGAAAATACAATACCTATGTATGTTTTCAGTCATGAAAATTGAATAATTCCAAATATATCGAATTTTCAACACCAAGAACATTATTTCAACAACATCATCAACAAAAGTATGTAATAGAGAAATAACATTCTAAAGACAACAATTAGAAGGGTTTTAAAGAAAAATAAATATCGCCCATACAAGCCGACCATTGTTCATGGGCTTCAGGAAAACGAATTTATTCGAAGATAGCAGCATCGTTATATGGACCGATGAAACGCAAGTAACTAATTGTGGAGTATTTAATAAACATAACTACCATCATTGGGCAACAATCCTTACAACTGTTTAAAGTCACAGTAATTGTTTTTCTATTATTTTTAATAAAGCACTTCAACATATCACACTGTTCTTGATTGGAATAGCACAAAGCATAATTTTTTCACTCAACGCCATGAGATTAATGATAAGCTTTTACAAAAATATGAGACTGTTCTATAATAGCTTCGAAAAATTATGCATTGTTGCCAGATTTAGTAAAAATATTAAAATATTGATTTTTGATATAAGTTTTTGAAATTTGTGAAATTAATCGAAAAAACTTGCTGTGAAAACGTGATTGTAGATTTTAAAAATTTCCCTAAATAAAAACTTAGACAATTTTCAAGCGTCATTAAGTTAGCAACATAATTGTCTAAAACTTTTCCCTTTTAACCATTTTCCTATCTCTTATAGTTTCCAAGATAACAATACATACATCACCAAAATGGCCTATACTGTATAAATGTAGGTTAGGTAATAGACAACATAACAAAAAAATCAAATATAACATCCCTCAAAGGGTTGGAAATATTCATAAAAAGTTGAGTAATATGGAAATTTTATATTTGTATCGAATAAGTACGAACAGTAAATACAATTCAGGGTTCATAATGATGAGTATGTTGTATTCGCAATAGTTATTCTGTGAAACTGCGATTATGAAAATTGTGAGTCGGTGGTGATGAGGCTCATCCAATTATTAACAAAGTGCATTGGACGGAAAGGTATTCATGATTACCCATTATTCATAATACAAAATTCACAAATATTTTTGATAAATATTTTCGATCATGTTCGAATAGGGTCAATCGACCAATGAATGAACAAATAAGACATATTATCACTTTGAATTTAGATTACAGATACTAGGGTCATAGTAAATTCAAATATTTCAATACGATTAGTATTATTTTAAATTTTTAAAAACCCAGACACAACTATAGAAAGTTAATTCTTGTATTTATTTTTTAATTAGTTTTGACAGAAATGCCAAATCACCAGTAAATGAATATAAGTACCCAGTTGATGAACAAAGATAAACAGTGAATGAACATGTTATTTATTTTTGTACAAAAAGTAACAAAACATGAAATTAACGCCTACAAAACTACCTACAGCAAGTACAGTTATTAAAAATTAAAATTCAGAACCCAACCTGAATATTATATCCGTGGTGGGTTCTGAAATGTTCTTAACAATTTGACTTGTGATGTACCAAATTTGGTCAGGAATATCTGGCCACTTCCAATGTTTCTTTACTTTATCTATCCATTACACTTATTTCGTAGTCTTCATCTTCACCTGGGTAATTCCTATTCCAGTACTTCACAATAACATAATTACCTACAGTGATTGTTTCGTCTGAAAACTCCTTATTTTCCATTCTCTTGAACACTTATTCTTCTGCGTTGTTCTATATGTTTCTATGGTTCTTCCCCTTTCTTATTTTCTTCTTCCTTCTGCTTTATGTCTTTTTCTTCTCAACCTATCTCCAATTTTCTCTTTTTAATAATACTTTCAGTTTTGTCTAATGAGTGTAATGTCTCCGTATTTTCTTCCATCTAAATACTTTTTCTTTTTCTTTGTTTTTTGGCCTTTTCTGGACCCTCTTTCCTATTTTCCTTATTTTTATTTTGTTTCTTTTTCTTTTTTCTCTAATTTTCTCTCTCTTATTATATCGTCCTCTTTTCGTGTTTTTTTCTCTGTTGATCATTATGAAACTTGATCCATTTATTTGAAGTAATTGCATATGGCATTAGTGTACGGGAACGACTGGAGCTTGGTTTTTTTTTGTAGTTTTCTGGTTTAGGCCAGTGTAAATGCTTTTTCCAAATATCTTCAGGTTTTGTATCATTTTGATTCGTCTCTATTAAAATATTCGAGGCAACATGGATACCCTTCTCGTTATTGTTATTATTTTTGTTATTTGTCTTGTTTAACATATTTTGTGTTTTACATAATGTAGTATTTATATCTTCTATAATATTAAAAATATTTTCTAGGATTAGATTGAGAAGTTTCTCACAGTCCAATTTATTTTGAATGGATACTTCTCTCGAAACTTCGTTATCAAAATTAACCGTTAGTGTTTCAAATACTTTCTACATGTAAATATTCTTATAACATATACTTGCTTAGCCCTACGTTACTTCTATTTATTAGTAAGTATGTGAAAATAATACTTAAATTGTAAGGTTAGGATAACATGTTTTACAAACGCTTTTTTTAAAGTTATTATTTTATTTAAGTAAATTTAAATAGTCACAATGAATAAACAGAACATCAAGGATTTTATTGCTTACTTTTGTTGCACACGTTTTATTTTTCAAGATTTCAGTACCTACCTAAGGAAGCCAGAAATTTGACTATTTCTCGGCCAGGGATACGGCCACCTTAATGTTGTTGTTAATAAAACAATAAGAACAATTTACAAAAAGATAACCATTTGTAGGTACTACTTTTAATAATTTTATAATAAATCTAGTAAATGAACAGTAAAATGACCAGTGAATGAACGCTAGTTCTTATTGTTCATTTACTGGATTTCTACATGCCATGGTAATATTATGTGACCCTGAAAAATTTTACCTTAATGTAGCAGGTCTTAAGAATCATTTTTGCTTATTTCTAAGAATCGCGCCCAACCCAGTAAATGAACGGCCTGTTCATTTACTGGATTTGACATAGGTTTGACTGCTGGTTATAAAACAGGTGGTATGTTATGAAAATGGGTATGACAATTAGATAACTTTTTGTAAAATTGGCTTTATAATTAAATTAACTATAGCTTTAGTAGAGAAGCTTTATTATGTTTAACGTTTTATACAACACAAACAGTTTTAAAAGTTGTTATGTTCTTTGACTGATCTTAGCTAAAATGGCCGCCACAACAACACACTCTGACTTGTCTACACTCAATGAACTACAGAGCAGTTTAAAGCATACTGAAAAATATTCCAGCGAATGAACATTCTAAAGCGCAGTTTCGAAGAAAAATGGAGGGAAATACGAATTTCGGCAATCCTAAAGTAATCTTAATATTTAAATAAAATGCCTATTCTGTTCAGTTACTGGGTACTGTTCATTCTCTGGTCGAGTCACCCTACCTCCTTTTCTACCATCTACCAGCATCAGTTTCAGAAAGTCAACGTGCTGAAACGCATCTCGACCACACAACAACTATTATTCTTTCAGCAGGGGACATGTAGTGAAGACAAAACCGTCGATGAGTGTACAAACGCATACCCACCGCACACATCCAGCAAGAGACGAACAAAACATTGCACTTATTCAAAGTACCTGAATCGGCATCTGGCTCAGGAATTAATGAACATTCCTTGGATTGTCTTGTCTAACAATAGAGAAAATTACCGACCGCTCTGCCTCTATGACTCAGCCGTAAATATCCGCGTTCGTATACGTTGAGAAAAGTGGTTGTTTGAATTTAACAAACACTTGAAACGTTAAAATGCAGTTCCACCAGTAACTGCTTTGACAGGATATAAGAATATGTATACTGTAAAAATAGTTTCTGTAACGAAATCTTAAACAATGAATGGAATGGTATTTAATTATATTTTCAACATCTTTAAATAAAGGGAGAGCAAAATTGTCTCATAGTAACAATCTCCGAAGTATGAAAAAAATAAATTTATTAGAACCGACAAAAGTGTGACAAAATATTCAACGAATGAAAATATATCAAGAAGTGGCACAAGTAATTAGTTCTAGGTAATGTAGGTACGCTATATTATGCAGAAGATTACTTTTTAAATATGGTAAATGAACTGTTCTCTTCGTGCAACGCTTACATTTTTTATCCCATAAGTTAGCGGTTCGCAAGATGGTATCATCATCATCTCACGGTAGATCATGCAAAAAATATCAAATGTGTTACAACAGATGATCATCTGTATTGTAGAGAAACGTAGCAAGAAAAGCATATTTTTGTACGGTAGGTATCAAGTTTTAGTATCGAGTTGGTAACTATCTACGTACAATCTTAACATGTTAATTAAACATAAAAGGCTTCTAAACAAAGCCAAACTTTATTATTATACTATTCATTATACTATGTTAGTGTCATGGTATGCACGGCACCTCAAAATTTGCCTATGTTTTGAATAGGCACAATATTTTTACAAGAGAAGTCCTTGTGGCGCAGCTCCCGCCGAAAAATAGGAACATCAACCACGTAGAGCAGCACCGCTTGCATAAAAAAAATTAGCAAAGGAAAATTTTCACCAATCTTTCCAAGATTTCTCACGAGGTTCCGTAGATGACGCAATTGCTATCAAATCGCTCCACAGATATCCACGACCATGCATACAAGCACGCGACCGAGCGATAAATAATCACCAATGTTTCGAAATTTTTCACCGAAGTTTCTAAATTTCAACCGCTGGGACAGCGATCGCCATCGGGAGTCCTCCGTTCGTCCGAACAACTTGGGAACTTAGAAATGTTGTACGTTCAGAGAATGAATTTCAAACTCTTACCTTCCTTCGCTCACGTTCAATGGTTATTTCTTAGAAGGACCTGGTAGTCTAGACGGTATCTGTTTCAAAAGTCCATATTTGGGTGAATCGTATATCCACGGAGATTTTTGGGTTTTTGGCTTTCAAATATCACTAGAAATGAAAATTTTTCTATGCGCATAAAAAAATACGTGGGCTTCACTTTTGGCGGCACAATATGTTAAAAAAATTCGAAAAATGTCATATTTTTCTTCCTATTTAATTATGTATCTCTTCAAGAGTTGATTTTAGGCGAAAATGGAAGAGGCAAAAAATGTTTGTAATTAAATTTTTTTTTAATTTTTTTAACATATTGTGCCGCCAAATGTTAAGCCCACGTATTTTTTTATGCGCATGGAAAAATTTTAATTTCTAGTGATATTTGAAAGCCAAAAACCCAAAAATCTCCGTAGATATACGATTCACTTAAACCAAAACAGATATCGCCTAGTCTATAATAGAACTATTGGGCCCCGATCTTTCTGAAAACTGCCCCCTAAATTATACATATTTGGCCCTTATTACACTAGTTATAATCTCCGACAATTATCTAAATCGAACGCAACGCTCTTACAGCTTCACGCTACAATATTTTCAAGGTTCTAAAAACCAGAAACACAATTTAGAGCGTGGATTATCCACCCGAAGCAAATGGAGCTCACAATGGAGGAAGAGCGCAAATCTCCGCGTCTTTTCTTGATGGTCCCAAGAGCTAACGCTAAAAGGGGATGCATGAGAGTCCTGGGAACCCCTTTATGAGGGTTTACCACCCTCTCATGATACTAAAAGGATATGAGAGTAGGTCAACTCCACCGAGAGCTAACCAAATCGAACAAAATCCAATCATGGCGCCCTACGTGGGGCCATGACAGAATACCGACCACCGACCGACATAAATCCGCGACACTAGCTTTAGAATAATCTTGGGATCATATGAAGCAACGTATCCGTTAATTTGAAGCATCTAACTGCTCTTAAGGAAATCATAAATTAAATTATAAATTATTCCTAAAGTCCATTCTGTACATTTGCATTCACTAAATTCGTTATTATTAGAATACAAAATAATAATAAGCACTTTGAAAAATATTTCTATTCACCTTTTATATTCGTGTACCGCCCCTCCCTGCAAAAAAGAGAACGATTAAAATATCTCAAAGAGAAATTAAATCGCATCAGCACCGCCAACGAAATAAAACTTACGTATTCCTCTTGGGACCTTAGGTCAAAAAATGAGATTTATTAAACAAGCAATTTATTTTGATTTCTAGATGTCCAGGTCATAATGAAAGTTTAATTATAAAAACCGTCACGTTCGGTATTGGAAACGATAAAAACCGGCCAAAGTTAATTATTATACGCTTATATACAATAATCTACCTATAGATTGTTAGTAATAAAGCTTGATTTATATTCCATATATACACACGCGGCCCATATTCCATCTATTAATATTTGACAGATCCTCTATTGTATCGCGCGGTTTATTAATTAAAAAATCCTGTACATTCCCCAAATATATGATTAATTGCTACTCGGGTAGTTCGGATGAAATATAGCCGGGCAAAGTGCTTTCAAAATTCGTCAAAAACGAAAGATGAGCTTTTAAATGTCTTGGTTAATTGAATGGTACCGAAGTTATTGATTAATTTTTAATACACTGTACTGTTAGATTAGCCAAATAAGTAAGTGCTGTTAAAAACTCGATTAATTAGTTCCATCTTTTAGACAGAAATCAGCGGGTGATTTCGAGAAAGTAGTGTAGTCGAATTGCGCGAACGTTACGCGATATGCACTTGCGTGTGCTTGTACGTTTGAGGTCAATCTTAATGATGGCTAAAACAGAATCTAAGGCTAGTGATATTATGATCTGTGCTAAAAATTCTTATTATGTTCCCATGAAAATAAAAGATATTGGCGCTCACAAAACGAAGCCCAGGAATTATATTATCTTATACCCTAATTCAGGATGCTACGCCTATGGAGGACTGGTCAACAGTTCACGGTAAAGTGACATATTGAGAAAGTTCATCGAGTCATTCCTCAACTGTGTATCATTCCATGGCGGCTCGTCGTATGAAGCAACTGAGGCCGGACCTCACTGTAAAATTTGGCCCTCACACAGTATGTTTTAATACCATTATTCTATTAACCTAAATAAACAGTTAGATAAACTAATTTCCATTTACCTATTACAAAAATCAAAATAACAGTATAAAATAATTGTTTAAATATTGAATATCTCGCCGCTCGCCACTACAGCGAGGCCAGAAATTCTTTGCTTGTATTCGCGTCACATGTACCTGCAATATGCTACAGTTCCCCCTCCACGCGAGGCGGTTAAAATAACGTGATTTAGGAGGGAACTGAGGCCGGCTCAAAGTTGCCTACACTTTAATGTTTCAGTTCGCGCCGTCGCGGTTAATGTACGCGTCGCGTAGTACGCGGTCAGTGTCTGATGTCAGTGTGAGGGATAGTACAAAGGCTTTAAGGATAAATACAAGGCAGGTATTAATTTAAAGTAAATAAAAAACAATTTCCTTACAACAAAGCAAGACCTTTTTTTCCTTTCTTGCCCACCTATTAAAAAGCCACGGGCCTCACCTACTCACAATGTCACGAGCCGCCACTGGTATCCTTGACATCTAGCGTTAAACACGTTGAGGTAGAAAATTTTGTTGGACATTTTTTTCATCCCCAGTACATGAAACAGGCACACTAAATGAAGTGTGAACAATATACATGTATCAGCGTAAAATATATTGAAAACTACGTTAAAAAAAAGGTAAAAATTACAATATGATACTGTCATGGATCGACAGTGGTCAACAAACAGTCTCAGCTACATACTCTCAGTATTTTAAATTAATTTCCATAATCTTCACTCGCTCATTCGTCGTATAACGTTCCATTTTGTCTAACAACGACTTGTTTACTACAACTTGTGCACAATGCTGCCAACTCTTTGGAATGAAAATGCCGCACTATTCAAATCCTGTGTTACTTTTGGAACACCCTTTATTTTATGTTACAAAAATATATTCTCAGTAATCTTATTTAGTTTTTAAGAATTTTCATGTTTGTTATCCGTAAACTGCTTAAACTTAACAAAATATTCAATAGACAACAGGACCTAATTCAAGCTAGCGACACTACCATAAACATAATTCATAAGCAATAAAGAAAATGCGATTGAGCTTGTTATTACTTCACATAAAAAGTGATAAGCTAATTTAAATCGTAGACATTTTAAAAATATTTGGAATATTTGTCTGATTATTTATTACACAAGTCAACATTTGATCTAGGGACAATCGTCAGAAGTGACTATGGTAAATATGGGTTTTTTGAGTCGGTTAAGCTCCATCATATCAGGTTCAAGGTGATTTGAAGGTCAAATCAAGATATGATCTCCAAAAAATCTGAAAAAATTCATGCTTATAAATGATCTCCAAAAAAATCTGAAAAAATTCAGGCTTATGTTTTAGAGGATTGTTTACCCCTACGATACACCCTAGAGATCATTCAAGGTCATTACAAGGTCATTCATGAAGTATTTTGGATAGAAAAGTTAAAATCTGTCTGAAAAATCTGAAAAAATTCGTTTGAATGTTTTTGAGGTCACTGAACGCGAATCCAAGGTTATTTAAGCTCCATCACGTCAGGTTCAAGGTGATTTAAAGGTCAAATCGAGAAAAGTTTTGTAAAAAATCAGAAAAGATACAGTAAAGTGATGTTGGATTGACTAAGTTCGAATTCGCTGTTATTTTCGTCTACAAGGACTTACCTATTGTCCCGAGGTCATTCAGAGGACGTTCAAGGTGATACTGGAAAAAGGTGATAAAAAAATTTGAAAAAACGTTACGGAGGTTTTGTGGTTTGCTGATTTCAAATTTGGGGTCGGTTGTCTTGTGTTAAAATTTTAGGGACAAGGTCATTTGATGGTCAAATTGAAAATGAGTTTAGATCAACTTTCTTAATCAGAATAGTAGAACGAAAGTAAACCATCAGAAAAAGAGACTATATCTCCATACAAACCTGTAGATGGTTATACGTAGACAGATGGAAACTCTTTGAAGGCCTTTAATAACCTCCAGATCAACTCCGTGACCCCGAAAACACTTCAATACACATTTTAAATTTTTTTACACAACTTTTTCTAAATTTAACCTCCAAATCACCTTGAATCTGACGTGATGGAGCTTAAATAACCTTGTATTCACGTTCGGTGACCTCAAAAACATTCAGACGAATTTTTTCAGATTTTTTCAGACTGATTTTAACTTTTCTATCCAAAATACTGCATGAATGACCTTGAAATTACCTTGAATGACCTCTAAGGTGTATCGTAGGGGTAAACAAACCTCGGATTCGGGTTCAGTGATCTCTAAAACATAAGCATGAATTTTTGTCAGATTTTTTGGAGGTCATTTCTTGATTTGACCTTCAAATCACTTTGAACCTGATGTGATGGAGCTTAACCGGCCTCGGATTCGTGACCAGCGACCCAAAAAACCCATATGTACTTCTGACGATTGTTCCTAGATCAAATGTTGACGTGTGTTACTGGAAAAAAGAATAGCAGATAATTTCGTTTTATTAAAGAGTACCAACATACAACATCGTTTAATGAGTTTTTTTTAGAATTGAGTTAGTTTTACCTTTAAATAAAATAACAGTTACTAAGTACCTCGAGGTGTCTACACTTATGCGAAAGATCAAACCGCGCTTCAGCATTGTCATATGCTAACTATTTCAATGTAGCCATCAGGTGTCATAAAATCTAATAGAATACACTCTGGGTACTCTCATCGTACGGTTTTGAAGAAATTATAAAAGCGTATAGAAGAAACGGTTCGCACGTTTATCAAACGACACGCCCAGTTACACGATCTAAGCTTAATGCTAGGCTCTGGGCGAAGTTAATGGCAAAATAATCATAATTGCGACGGCTAAAAGTCTTCGAAATGAGGAAACCAGTGAGCATACGTAAAATCTACGATGTCAAAACGGAGACATGCGGTTTATGATATGCTGGGATACCCACCGTGGTTATGCCGTAATGTCGTACTATTACACGCAAAATTAATATGTCTTAATTTCCCGCGATGGTTATGGTAAAATTTAGCATTCTTTTTTGTCAAGCAGGCGTTGCCATGAAGCACGATTTCTTAATAGATAAATATATAAAAAATATATACAACTTTTACGTATACAATTTGGTTAAATTAATTGAAAAACTGTCTTCACTTACAACTCACTTACATCGAGATTGCCTTGTCATTGAAATTCGTTTGGTCTACTGATTAATTCAATGAAATCAGTGATTTACGTTTGTCTTCTGTTTCCTTGAATGTTAATTGCTGCCTACTGGATAATGTTAGTAATTATCACATTTTCCGCCTTGTCAATTGTTTGTTAAGTATGCATAAATACACACAAGCAGCAAGTAGAATTATAGCATTCAGCTTCGTAGCTTCACCGAAGAGGACTAAAAAGGAAGACAGTCGACAGTCAAGGTGAGTGGAGGAAAGGTCTAACAATAAATCCAAACCAGCAAATGGAACATCAGAAGACAAAAAAGGATATTGGTCATGAGGACAGGTTTGGTCTAAACTTAAAGCCACGATAAATGAATTATTTTAGCATTTTACATCGGGTGTCTCTTTCATTCAAGATTTGAATTTTGCGCCATTTTAGCGGTAAAGTGTTGACAACGAAAAAAAAAGACAGCGTGACAGCTGACAACGACAATTGATTCCAACAACCTAAAAACAGTTTAGTCTTCATTCAAGGGCTAGAAAATGTTATTAATTAGAATTTGGAATACTTATGACAGAAGACGTGTTTTGCACTCTTCAGAATCGACAATGAAAAACGAGGTTTTCTCTGAATCAAAATCGACTCGCACTGGTCAAATTCAAACAGAAAAGACTCATCTTAAGCTCTACAAGGGCTGAAATTTTCCTTGCTAGCTGCTTGTAAAACGGTAGACAGAGGCAAGCCAAGAGATTCTTAAAAAATCAGCGAAGATGATGGCGGATTTATTGAAGACAGAGACACTAAATCAGGAAACTTACAATTAGTAGTACTAGCGTGGCAGAAGACAACCTGTTTACTATCTGCTACCAGAAGGAGGAGATTGAAGTCTAACAAGGATAAACTATCTACTATTCGGAAGAAGGAGCCATTGTCACTGCTAAGAAGCTCTAGGATGGAGCTACGTATGGTTACAGGGGAAATTCATTGTGTATTTACCTCATATAATTAAGACTTACAATCTGCTAAGACTTGCTTTGCATGAGTATAACATCAAATTAGTTATGGAAAAGACAAAACCTAAATAGCATTTCGCAAATCATCTGACTCGAACTTTAGCTGTTTTTCAAAAATATACAGGGTGTCCCACCGGGAACTGCGTCGATCGATATCTAGGAAACTACTGCTCCGAAAAATTTGAAAATTTTGCAAGATGGCAATATCCCTAGGGCGAATACAACTAAAATATCTAGAACATTCTAGCACTTCCGCTTATACCGGAAGTCGACACCAACTTCGTTATTTTAAATGGGACACCCTATATTATTGCATTTTCGGATTCTACGTGAAATTTGAAGGTCACTTTATTAAATATTCCCTGTACCTAGGGGATATAGATTTTTAGATAATAACTTTTAAAGAAAAAATTTGACAGATGAAAAAAAACAGCAGATTCTCTACATGTTCTTGTAATTATTTTGTCACATTTTCCATAAATAACAAACAAATTAAAAGAATCCTCATTAGTATGATTTAAACGATCCCCAGGCATTTTTATTTAAATTTTCAGCAAAAACCATTACAGACAACAATAATTTGACAACTAACTTAACAAATGTCATGTTATTTCAATTGTTTTTGGAGTGTTTCTGGTCATGACCAATTTGACAACAGGTCTGATACGAGAAAAACTGTCCAAAGAATAGAAAATATATGTAAAAGTAGCAACGGCAACCCAAACAATGATTATATAATTTGAAAGGAAATTTCAATCTGTATACGACAGAGTATAAAAATATAGGTTGTTCCATTTAAGTTAACAAAGTTATAGCTGTTTGAAGTTATCAAAATGTAACAGCAAAAATGAAACACCTAGTATTAAATGTTTTAATTTGTTGGTATACCATAATGTAGTGTTACCTACGCCCTTTACAGGTACCAAAAATCCACTTGACATCATGCTCCTGAAAAGAGTTACTAGCATCTCCGCGGACCCTTGCATCTGTCAAATTTTTCTATAAATATTAATAGAAGTCCTAGGTATTGCGAATATTTAATAAAGTGACCCTCAAAGAGTGACCGCAAAAAAGCCATTTTTCCGCCTGTTTTTTGAGACTTTGACAGAGGCGACAGGGAAAATCCTAAAAATATCCAAATACTCAATGAGAATCACTTTCAGTTTTTCGAAAATTTTCGAAAAGACAAAAAAGTGAACAAGTTAAGAATCATCAACAGTTGTAAAACCTCAAATATTTCTAAGTTATCAAAATAATATTATGAACGTGAAAATATCTAATTTCGTATTTGATACAGTCTTGTGCGGATTGAAAATCAACCTATAATATCCCTAAAGGGGTGAAATCATCCCCTAAACGCCTAAAAACGCGAAAAATATATTAAAAGTTAAATTTTTTTTCTTTTTCTTTTATACGTGATAATTGAACCGTTAATAACCCGGAATGACTAGATCCGGAGGAAAATACCCCTAAATGAGGGTAAAACCACCCCTAAGTTCAACCATCGGCTTCAAAGTACATAAAATAATTATTATAATGCATGAAAAAAATTATGTTTCGAAATACATTCATTAGAATAATTTATACACAAGTACTCCCATACATTAACAATCATTTTAAAAAATAATCATCCCTCTAAAGGGGTAAAATCATCTCCCAACTATATACAAAAATTGTAAATAAGGTGAAAAAAAATAAAAAAATTTTTTAATTATTATCATACTTGATGTTTGACACATGAATAACTTCTAATTGTCATAATATTACTTTGATAGCAACATAGAAATATTTGGGGTTTTAGAACTGTTGATGATTCTTAATGTTAATTTTTTTGAAAATTTTCGAAAAACTTAAAGTGATGCTCATTTTCATTTTTCATGACGAATTTTTTGATATTTTTAGAATATTTTTAGGATTTTTCCTGTCGCCTTTGTCAAAGTCTCAAAAACAGGCGGATTTTGCGGTCACTCTTTCACGTAGAATACGAAAATGCAATAATATAGGCTGTCCTATTTAAAATAACGAAGTTGGTGTCGACTTCCGGTATAACCGGATGTACTGGAGAGTTCTAGATATTTTAGTTGTATTCGCCCCAGGGACATTGCCATGTTGCCAAATTTTCAAATTCTTCGGGGCAGTACCTTCCTGGACATCGATCGACGCAGTTCCCGGTGGGACACCCTGTATAAAATGTGTTGTTTCAAACATTTTTTGAATCACTGTCAACGTTATCTTTTTTTTTTAATCTCGACTATACCACGTCCACGACAGTGGTAACAACACGACCATCAGAGTTAAGGAGAAAACGAACAGGACGAAGGCGACACACTCCGCAGAGGTGTTACTGGAGAGCAGCGATCTTTTATCGCGCGATTATAATTAATAACGTTCGCGTCCAGCCTCGCCCGGCCTATTACTCTAATCGAAACACGAGCAAATGACCGTCTCCGGCGCGAGTCAGACAAAGACGCCCAACGTCATTTGCCGAGTCACCCGGCGGAAATGTGGGTGGCAATTGAAGCAGCGCAGGTTCATTGTTATTTAACACTTCCGGTTTACGCCCTCGGAGAGGTCTCGTTCCGAGATATGCCCGCGCGATGCCTATCTGGCACGCAAGCTCCGCCAAGTGCTCGTGTACGGGACGACTTCAGCGGCATTTTAATGTCTGCGGAACTTGGGTTTTGTCTAACGTTAATTTCTAAACCTTTAAACTACTTCTAAGCTAAAGGCATTGTACGAAATGTATAAAAAATAATCACACGATTATCTTACTTATGGATTCATAGCTCACAATGTTGGTGGTGTCCGTCGTTCGTGTCTTTTATCGTTTGAATTCATTTTGTGCCATCTTTTTATTGTTTCCTTTTTTCAAACCAATCAGTTGTTTTCAATGTTAAACTCTTTGGCACTTCGTGGCATTAATGGTGAGTTGCTAACAAAATTTTGAAGGTTAGTAATATTTTTATTCCAGATCGCATTATGCCGTTTGCTCCGGAACCAGGCGCTTTTATTGTAATGGCTCATTTTCGAAGTAGATCTCGAAATGAAGACGAGTCATGGACATACTCTTTGTAATCCTGCACTGAGCTATTTACCATAGAATTTCCAAATGCAAAAATGGAATATGATATTTTTTGAAACCGCAAAAGTGCTATTGTCAGAAGATTTGAAGAGAGAATTATTAAATATAAATTTTCATTAAAATAAAACTTCTAAATAATAAAACTAAATTCTTTAAAAATAATTTTAACGTATACAGTAATTCAGAACTTATCCAAAAAAAAATTTGGATGTACAAGGGACTCTTACAAATACAATTTTGTAAAGAAAAAATCAAAAAGGGCAATTCTGGAAATTTATACACTGTAAAACCTAACCTCGCACAATGCGACCGGCATGGCGGCAAAGTGTGATAAAAACGGACAAAAACTTTCGCAAGGAAAGAAATAAATAGAATTTTATAGCACCTCTTTTATATCAGTAAATTCAACTGCTTAACATAACTGATGTTACAACAACTGTTCAAAATTTTATCCACCGACGTGTAAACACATACTCAGTTTCTAACTAGCAACACAAATGTTGTCTTGCTTCACCTTAACACAAATGCTTCACCATAATACAAAATGTTGTCCTGCTTCACCATAAATTAAAACAATATCGATCAACTCCAAGTTGCTATACACGCAAGCTATTTTTGACACTAACTACTAAAAAACTATTGTAAACACCACAGATAACAATAAACACTAATGCAACGAGGATTGTAAAATCGGATTTCAGTATTCGGGGTCGCTGAGGCCACGTGGCTCTCCAGGCGTATTGCGAATAACGCTAGAAACTACAGTTGTCCAGCTATGTAATGGTTGAATGTACTACAATTTAACAATTTTTTTTTCTATTCCCAAATTTTTTTGGATAAGTTGTGAATCACTCTGTATAATTTTACAGTTGATTTTATTTAAAATTGGTAACTTGTTTTAAAACTTAAAACTTATAATTTTTTTGACAATTTTTAGCTGTTACATTAAATTTTCTTCAGCATTGTATAGTGACTTAAAACATGAATAATAATTTATTGGACTTTTATAAATCTATAAATGCAAAAATATATCGAACCCTTAATTTTTAGCGTAATTACATGATGATGGTTTACTTTCAACAAGATGGGACAAACACACGTACTTCAAGAACAACGATTCAGTTTTTGGAAGAATTATATGATAGTCGACTAATTAGTCAAAGGTTATGGCCAGCCAAATCACCGGATCCAATTACTTTAGATTATTTTTTGATTAGATATCTGCAGAATGCTATATTTAAAACATCAATGCACGACATCGAAGAATAAGAAGCAACAATTATTCGAGAAATTAAAAATAGAACAGCTGCAAAATCTGTATGAAGGTATGCATAGAAGAGTAAATTTGTGCATAGCTAGTGAAGGACATCATTTTGAACACAATATGTACTATTTTTATCGCAGATATGGCAATATAGCTTAATAAATTTATGAGTTAGAATGTTTTTTTTTGCTGAATTAATTTTACCTATAACTCTGCCATAGGTACCTAGAGGTAGAAACATAATATTATTCTATTTCATGTCCAAAATGTTCAAAATTTGGTTTAAAACCTAAAAAAAATAAAATTTGGAAATAAAGAAATAAAAACTTTTTTTAGTATACCTTTCATACCTTGTATCTTTTTTGTTAAATGTTTCCGGATATTGCTTTCTGCTTAAAATATATTTTTTTATTATCTGTTACCCTTAAGTCACTTAAAACGGGGACATCCTGTATGCCATTAGTAATACATCAACAGATCTAGATGTTAAAACAAGCGTACCCAAAGGATCAGATCTTGGGCTGGTTCTCTTCTTAATTTATGTCAACGATTTACCTACCATGTGAATTATACAGTTTTACTCTCGGTTTTACTTATCCGATTCTTTAATAGAAAAGGCCCGTCAATCTGAACTGGTTTATTTCTAATAAACTAAATTTAAATTCTACCAAAACAGGAAACGTAATATTTTGCTTAAGAAAATCGAAATACAGGGTAATTCACAAATTCCAAAAAAAATTGGGAATATATGGAGTTATAAAAATTGAGGTCAATATCGTCAACAAATTTTTTGTAAAATCCTTATAGTTTCCGAGAAAGATATTGAAGTTGTAGTATTTTCAATCCTTACATCGCTGGGCTACTGTATTCTTTAGCGTCCTTCACGTTGTGTGCTGTGCACATCGAGCCCCAGGCAATTCCGAATACTGAAATCCGATTTTAGTATTAACGTTTTTGCGATAGTGTTTACATTAGTTTTTCAAGTGTCAAAAATGGCTTACGTGTATAGCAACTCGGTGAAGCAAGACAACATTTGTCTTGCTTCACCATAGAAAAATTTTGAATAGTTGGTGTAACATCAAGTATTCAAATTATTTTATTAGTTAAAACCACAAATTAATTTTATTAATTAATAATAATAGCAGCAAAAGCAGTTGAATTGGCTGATATAAAATAGGTATTATAAAATTTTATTTCTTTCTTTCCTCGAGAAAGAAATTCTTTCAATTTTATGTCCGTGTTTCGCCGCCGTGCTGCTCGCCGACTGTGTGCTTTGTCTTGCGCAAGGTCAGGTTTTACAGTGGGCCAGTTTCCAGTGCCGTGCAGAAGTGTATTTTTAAATCATTTTCGAACTGCCCTTTTTGATTTTTTTACAAAATTGATTTGTAAGGGTCCTGTACATTCAAAATATTTCTACAACACCCTGTATATTTTAAATCCTTAACTAAAGCATTTCCTAAATGCCTTGAACAAACTTAAATATAACGACTTAAACTATAACATTTGTGCTAGCAAATTATACGCTGTCTTTTACCGATAAAATAACAAATAGGGAAAAGGGACGTTTTTCCATTTTTAATGCGCGAAAAATTTCGATACAGACGCGGGAAAAGAGAAATGGCACCACTTACGGCCCCTTACAATAAACAATAAAGTCGTGCAATATAATTCTACAGATCCCTATCTGAGTTACGGCAGAGAGTCGTAAAAATCCGCTTTAACAGAAAATCCCGCGTCCTTTGTCTTAACAGAAACGCTAAGGATGATGATGTACACCGCATAAAAATCGCGTAAAGTTGCAACACCGAAGAACCAACCAAGATAGCTGAAATAGATATTTTTAAGTGGGGCATGGTCTTATGTAAATCAGCTAGCAGGCTGTGCATCTTTCTTGCAATAAATAACGCAGTGGCGTGCTGGAAAAAACTGGAAACGTAGCGTTTATCGTTGCGTTCGGGGCCAATTAAGCTGCTTTACTATGTTGTTAATTTGGTCTATTAAGTTTATGGTAAATGATCTCATTAATTTGGTAAGTAATGTTGCACACGTGTTACTGTTAATGTAATAATGCACATTGTTGGATAAACCAGCCAGAAATTGTTTGTAATTGAATAACTAAGTTTAATTAATTATTTACTACTACAAAAAAATTGCAAATTAATATATCTTTGGAAGAATATTGAAGAGGAAACAAAGTTTTAGAATTGAATTTTGCACAAAAAACTGTATGTTAAAAATGTTTAAATTTATTACCTATGCTGCAAAATAGCAATAATTGATGAAAAAAAAAAAATTTACTAAAAAAAACTATAGAGTATTATAAAACACACCAAATTTAATTAAAATCGGTTCGACAGTTTTCGCAAAATAATTTTTTGAAATAAATTTTGAAAAAAAATTTTCAAAATGTTGCACAGCCTCAAACAAAGCATCTAGGTACTTGGTAATTTTTTCACATAGAAAAGACCGCTCAACCTTTCAAGAGGTTTTTGAAAAATTGAAATCGGTTGATTAGGACAGTCACAGTAAATTTTTAAAGTTAACACTCTTTTTATTTTTAAACAATTAGATTACATTTATCAATTTGCAATTTAGTTTTTTTTCAAAAATTATTATTTTTAAGTACTATTTTTTCTTAATTTTATTTGTATTTAACAATAAAATTAATTTCCAATTTTTTTTTTAATTTGTTTAAATAAAAATTATTTAATTGTAATAATTATAACTAAATACATTCATATTCAGAGTGTTGAAATATATACGTAAACAAATTTTTTCATTGAAAAAATGCAATACCATAGGGTAAATATACAGTATATTTAATACATACATAATAAACTTTGTTAATAACAACACATGTGCAAATTAGACAGTTGGCATTACGATACTCGAATTCCTTGGCTCGCGGGACATCGGATTAAAAAAAAGATCGAATTTGGTCCATTAGAAGCCGAGATAATGTAATTTTTTTCGTACCTTCGCATTTTGAACCTCCGAATTCAATCTCGTGTTTTTAGTCACTTTTCGCGCATGCGAGCTACAGCGTTTCTGCTGATTTATCTATGTTGCCGATAACTTATAGATATGAAAATTTTTCCAGCTTAGAACTCGGAAAAACGAAGCCACTAGATCAAAGATTATTGCTAAGTTGTTTATAAATTAATGGTAAATGCCGATAAATTTTGACCGCTTATATCTTGAGAACCAATAAACGGAATTTAACTTTTTTTACCTACGACCACTACTGTAAATACTTAAAAACACACCGTCTGCGATCAATGTAAGATTCCTATTACGTACAGTAAAAAAATCGCAAAATTTTTTTACCGTACAGTAGTGGTCGTAGGTAAAGTATAGTACGTAATACGTGGTGTAATGCAATTATGCACTCACAGAATTACGCACTCGCCGCTACGCGGCGTCGCGTCGTCATTTCCATTCGTGCGTAAAATGCTTTTTACAACACTTATTACGTAATATACTATTAAAAAAGAAGCGTCTTTCCGAGTACTTTAAAATTATAATTTTTGAAAAAAAAAACTAATTGCAATTTGGTAAATGTAATCTAATTGTTTAAAAATAAAAAAAGTGTTAACTTTAAAAATTTACTGTGACCGTCCTAATCAACCGATTTAAAATTTTCAAAAACTATTTGAAACGTTGACCGGTCTTTTCTATGTGAAAAAATTTTCAAGTATTTAGATGCTTTATTTGAGGCTGTGCAACAATTTGAAAATTCGAAAATTTTTTTTCAAAATTTTCGTCAAAAAATTATTTTGCGAAAACTATCAAACCGATTCTAACCAAATTTGGTGTGTTGTTTTATTATACTCTAAAGTTGTTTTTACCAAAATTAAAATGCCCTAGGAGCATTTAAAATATTTTTAAAAAATTATCCAAAAAACTTGATTTTGCATTTTTTCATCAATTATTGCTAATTTTCAACATCTACAACGTTTTTTCCTTTCCAATATTCTTCCAAAATGCATAGGTTCCAAAATATAAGTAAAAAACTCAGATAAAATAGTTATGTTTTTAAATTTTTAAATATTTTTGCAATTTTGAAAATGTTCCGGATCTCGCCCTCGCCCAAATCTAGGGATCTTACACTTTTATGTGAGTTGTATTGAACGCATTCCAGCAAAAATTAGCTTGCCCCCTCTTACATCCAAGCAGTGGGCTATTTCGACAAATCCGCCCTGGTCTACTCCTAATTCAACATTTAGTGAGAAAATCTTACACCAAAAAAAAAATACAAATTATTTTCAACTTGCTGGCTAGGATGTTAATAATTTGACCACATACTCCACTCCACTTTTTCAGTAGAATGTCATGATCCACACAAACGCAAGTGTCAAATCTATTACTCTATTGCCTTTATCAGAGCTAGTCCACTAAGTGGTGTAATTGTGAAAAATATAAAACAGTGAGAATCGATCCCATTACAATAAATTTAATGTACGCCCCTGTCGGTATTAAACATATCCGGGTTTTGCTATACGAGTACATAATAAATATGAAATCTTATCAGAAATTTATTATGGATGTAATAGGAATAGGTATAAGGTTTAATATCAATCTACCTTACACAAATATGCTTGCAGAACTCGATTCACAAGTTAACCTTACGCGTCTCTTTAAAATACTATGATATGACGAGAACTGGATATTTTGTACCTCGTTTCATTATCAGTGGCAATAAATATATGGGAGACCTTATCGAATAATAATTAGTTGGTATTAAGCTTTGAGATAGGAAGTTTTTAAATGACTTGTATAATTGATGCATTACAAATTTGTTTGGTTACTGTGGTCTCTGCAAAAAAGTAACTGCCTTTCTGTAAATAAATAAATAAAACATACTGGTGATAAAATAACAAAACATTATTAAATTGAAATTTGGAATTTTGGTAAACCAAATTGGCGTATGATTAATTTGCAGCGTATTTTTATTTTCGAAAAATTAAGTAGACTTTGTAGAGGAGAGCAGAAAAAACATTTTCTCTTTAGCAAATTTAAAGACAATTTGGCACATTATAGTCTTTTATCACTGATTGGTATTTAAAACTGTCTAAACCCAATTTTGAAAAAAAAATTAATTATTATTAGATCATTTAATATAAACCTTTCACAAAAATACGTCCAATATTTGTTTAAACTAATTTATCATAGTTTAAAATTCAACATCATTGGGGAATTGCTTCCGAAAATCTAATAAATGTAAATTATTTACTAAGATGGTACTAAATTAGTGAAACTTTTGGTTGCTGTTCCGTCTACATAAAAAAAATAATTTACCTAAGTATACCTATATCTCAAGAATAAGTTAAGTACATAATGGCAAATACTCGTATAAGTAATTTACACCATTTATTGTCAAAAAGCACCATATGAAGAGTTTGCAGCATTGTGCAGTAGTCACATGCTGTAGTAAACATTTGCGGTTAAACAAAATGAATGACGCTATACGACGGATGAGCGTGTGAAGATTCATTATAAGTACGGAGAGTGTGTAGCTGAGACTGTGCGAAAATCACGTGGAATTTTCGGTAGAAGGAACGCCCCCAACGGAACAACTCTGGAAAGATTAATTGTCAAATTTGAATAAACAGGTTCGGTTGCAGATAATAAAAAAACAGTCAGGCCTCGTATTGGACGTTCAGCCGAAAATATTGCTACGGTGAGTGATAGTATGGCGGAAATCACCCTTACAAATGCAATTGCAAGTAATAATTGATGATTAAAATATGTTTTTTTGACAGATGTCGACAAAATATTCAAAGACAAAAGTATAAATGTTTTATATAAGTTTTATTTGCATGTGATATTGGAACTTTTTTTTAATCCATGGTTAAGACGTAGGACACTCTATGTCATTTATATGTTTCTTAATTCCCATAGTGTATTATTGAGTTTTAAGATAAAATTAGTATATATTTCTATAATTTCTTAATCCTATACAAGGTGTCCCGCACAAGAACCGACCAAGGCAGGTTCATCTAGGGGTGTCCAAAATATTGTAATTTAACCAAACTTACCTATATACAAAGTTGCACTCCTGAGTAGTTATTAGATCCCAAAGTGGCCCTAAATTTCGAAAAAAATTAATATCTATGCAACACTTTACCGCAGAAGAACCAAATTTGGTACATGATTTAGGTTTATTACTGGTCTTCTTTGACTATGATTTAAAGTTAATTGAAGCACTACAAGGTGTACATTGGGATATCTCACCCCTAAAATTGCACCGAACTTTTTTTTCATTGACCGAATTGAAAAATAGTAACATTAATTCACAGCAGAATTGAATTTTATTTTTTTTACTCTTGTTAAATTTTAAAAAACTTTATGGTTTTCAAGAAAAACCGTATTAACTGACACAAGATTTTAACATTGTTCATTAGGAAATAATCAAAAGGTCAGTAGTAGGCTTTATCTCTCAAATTTGACAATTGGCCAAATAAATTTTGCTTCACTTCTCTCCTAACAAAAAGAAAACAAGTAGTTTTTAAATAAGCCAATATTGTATTAATGAGGTTTATCTGATTTGGAATTGACGAACAAATATTCATAAAACAATTAATATAAGCTTATTAATATGAAGAAAATCCTTAAAATAAATATCTGACTTGTTTGGATACCTAAGAGACGAGATATTAATAAAATTATTTTTCACGATTTAGTAGAGTCTTATGAGAATGCAGATTTTTTTGGTCGTTCCACGTAGAATACGCAACAAAGATATCCAAAGAACCGTATGACAGCTTGTAGAAATCTATTAGGTACTTGTAAGATACATAATTTATAATAATTCTCCTTCAAACTGCTGTCGTTGACTAACTTAGCCTCCATATGCGTGATAGCGGTCTCGACATAGCGTATTATTTGAAATTCGCAGGCGTCCAAACAAACAGAATGATCGAACGGGAGCGAGCGAACGTCGAGCAGAGCACGCCAGCCAAGTGCAACGTTGCCAAATCTAAAGGCTTACTACTTTAGTCACTAGCGAATCTACAAAAACTCTAGTTAAACTATAGACGTACCTCCGTACCCAATAAACCTCCTTAAGTAAAAACACAAATAACAACAATAATTAACAACAATCAGAGGCAATTGTTGAAATAAAATAATTTTATTACTAACTGACAAGTTTGAAAGATAAATTCATTGCCTACTACTGACTTTTCGATTATTTTCTAATAAACACTGTTAAAATCTTGTTTCAGTTAATACGGTTTTTCTTGAAGACCAGAGTTTTTTAAAATTTAACAAGAGTAAAAAAATTTTTAAAATTAAATTCTGTTGTGAATTAATATTATTTTTCAATTCGGTCAATGGAAAAAAAGTTGGATGAGTCATTCCCAATGAACACCTTGTAGTACTTCAATTAACTTTAAACCATAGTCAAAGAAGAAGTAATAAACCTAAATCATGCACCAAAGGTTCTTCTGCGGTAAAATATTGTAGAAATATTAATTTTTTTCGAAATTTAGGGCCCCACATTGGGGGTACAACTTTGTATATAGGTAAGTTTGGTTAATTTAGAATATTTTGTATACCCATACATGCACCTGCCCTATGTCGGTTCTTATGCGGGACACCCTGTATATTCCGGACAACTTCAAACAAAATTTTTGTACATTTAAACACAAGCAAATTTTTAATAAGAATTATTTTTCTCATAAAGCGAAAAATAAAAACAGTTTTCTCTCGTTTCAATTCCTGGATACACCGAAAAATAAAAATCAATTTCAGAATTTAAGACCAACTTTTTACATTTTACACGCATAATTTTCTTCTGGCGATATTCTGTTACGAAATAATTCTTTTAACACTGAGAATATTTATCTCATTCTTGTCTGACTTAGTAATAATACACCGCCCACTCCCCCGTACAGGTGAGTTATTTCATCGCTAGAACCTTTAAAAATCCTCACATCTTTCCTTCTACCGACACGACTCTGGAACCTCTCAACGGTAAAATTTGATCCGACGGAGTTTTGCGCAAGAACGCGGGCGTGGCCGCCTTCGACCTAGCACAAACGCTTCTCCGCGCCGTCAATTTTTTCCAATTTCGAATTAAACATTTCCCACGTGAGCTCGTCCTTTCGTTCGGGACACTCCTACGCCGCTGCCGTCGAGCGTTACCTTTATGAATATTTTTTAAGGTAAGTCGTCGCGTTGACATTTGAGCCATGGGAATGCCTTTGCTTTTTGAATGTAGATTACAATAATGTAAGGATGAGCTGAAATGACCTTAAAAGGCGGCCGAACCTACATATTACACTCCGGGATGATACCGACTGGAACTTTCACGACTACGATGCTCGTACAGAGTGGGATGTTCGGAATTAATTGCGGCTAGATTTTTATATCGGACGTGAACGGTGAATTACGACGGGCATTTACAATAAAGGAATGGTTTATTGACGCGGTAATTTTATTTATGTGCATGTACACGTACAAATTCGAAGAGGACGGCTGCAAAGGACGATCTAGCGATACCGGAACGACCTAGGTATTTGTTCGACATTTTTCTCCAGCTACACTAGGCGCAAAAATTAAAGGATATTTAAAAAATCCCAAAATTTGGTGATTTTCAAAGAGCCGTAACTTGGAGGGAAATGGTCGTAGAGACAAAAAAAAAGGAAACAGGATTGAATTGAGTGAGTGTCACCGGTTTTTGAGTAATCATTAAAAAACCAGCGGAAAAAAATTATTTGGTAATTTCACCATAAGGCCTAATTCAATTTGTGTGGTTCCAGAGCCCTGTATGATGATTTGTTGCTGAGTAATCGTCGATCAAAGCAGAAAAGTAATATTTTTGACTTACTCGGAAAATAATGATCGTTCAGAAAATATAAGTCTGGAAACTGCAAATAGCTCAGTAAATTAAATTTGTAATACATGTAAATTAAAACGTAATTCGTTTCAGATTGAAACTTGGTTTAATCGTTAGTTTAGGCCAGCGGTATTCAAACTGTGTTCCGCGGAACCCTGGGATTCCGCACAACCTCTCTGGGGGTTCCGCGACAGTCAAAAATTTAAAATTTTATCGATTACTACAAAAATCAAAAAAAATTATACTCATAAAACTTTTTATTTTTATAAGTACACGCGTATAAGCTACTATATAAGAGCTTTATCTATTTATGCAAGTGCAAGTAGTCGGCGTATAACTTAAAAGCTGGCACAGCGTTCTTCGCGTTGGTTACGTTGCCATTTCCTTGATTTTTGACTAGAGATTTATAAGGAATCATTTTTCACGTACGTAGCGACAAAAACAAAGTGTCGCAATGAGCTTAAAGGAGAATTCACGTCTTAAAAGTTTGAAGACCGCTGGTTTAGGCAAAAAGAAATAATATTTCCCAAAAATTATCGGTTTAAAACAACAAGATCACTGTTGAAACAATGGTTATAATTACACCAGGAAAATTAGCGAAAATAAAAGAGAAACTCGAAAAAAGTCCTATCCGCGATATTATTGTAAAATTGTCTAAAAACGTAATACAAGACATCTCTCATCTCGTGAGTCAAAAACTTTTATTAGCTAACTTTTCTATTTAAACAAATAAGTGAAGAAAACAGTTTTTTGAATTTGCAGGCAAAAACCATTGATTTTAGCGAAAAGTGACTCGCAGGCAGCTTATAGGGAGTAAAATTATCTATAAAATGAGACTTGTTAAATTAAAATCGATTAATAAACAAAAAAGTTATTGCAAAAAAAACAAGAAAAGTGCCCATTTTTTAATTTGTTTATAACTATCGCATTTATTGTTAAAATTTTATAAAACCTATGACAAGTTGAGGGTTTTGTCATACTTCAAAAGAGTGCCAAAAGTGGGCGCTGTAGGTGCAATAGTTGTCGCACAATTCTATTTGTTTATAACGGAGGCTCCAAAAGTTATTAACTTTAAGCCTTTGTACAGGCGTTAATTTTCAACCAAACATGATTCTGAAAGCGGCATTGTAATCTTAAAGACGTAATTAAGCGACCTATCAAAAAATATCTCCGTTTTTTTGACATTAACATCCTCAAATTGTGCATTAAAAAACCGTGCGTTTTTCGCTTATAAACAATTTGAATAACATTGTTGCTATTTACGCTATCTCACCGAAAATAGATGCAATGGATAGCTGGCAAAAAATACAGTTTTAAAATAAAAAAAGTACCCTCTACGACCAACAGGAGCCAAGATAAGTTTTTTTTTAATCGTAGCACAATTGTTTATAAATATTAAGACTTGAATTTTTCGCAAAATACAGTTTACGACGTAAACTACGATTTCCCGTGAATTGCATTGAAAAATTAGTGGAAAATTAACGATTCACGAGCCCTTTAAAGAGAAGGTACTCGCTAAGTAAACTGTCCGGCGGACGGCGGCGTGGTAGTGGGGGAAGCCAAGCGGTCGCGTGCGCGAGAAAAGTTAAATCCAAAGTTCAAATACTTATAGGTTTTCAAAAAATGCTTCATTTGAGACCTGCTAAATTAAAATCCATTAACAATTTGTTAAAATAATTGCAAAAAACCAGGGAAATTTGAATTTGCTATAAATAGAAGAAAAGAGCATAAATCGTCTCTAAACTGCAGTAAAAGTTGTATTTTGTTACCCCTAAGAAACCCTGAAAATTTGATAAAAAAACATTTTTTTGTTTACGAGATTTTGCATTTATTTATTACAAATAGCATTTTTTCAATTTCAAAAACGCGGTTGTTAGCGTTATAATAAAGGGCCTTATGAGAGCTCATTTGTTTCGTCTTGACTTATATTTTCAAGATATGCAATTGGAAATTGTAATTTCATAGGCTAACCACCTCAAATCGGCGTATAAACAAATAATGTAATTTGTTTATAGGTTTTTTCGTTAATAACTTTGCGAAGAATGAATAATTTTTAATGCCGCTTTGATATTCGTAATCCTGGTAATTTTTCACGAATTAAAAAAAAATTGTTCTAGGACCATTTTTAGCCGAGATGGCGTTTTTTTTTTTTAAATTCATAACTTGTTTATTTATAAGCATTAAGACTTGAAATTTCGGGAATAAATCAATCAACCCTTAAACTCCATAATAACAGTTAAAGATATAGAAAAAAAATGCATTTTATAGTAATTTTTAACCTTTTAAAAAACGTCCTCGAATATATTTGTCTGCTAATTTCCGCATATACAGGGTACTTTGAAAAGTAATAACGACCAGCATTAAATTACACCCACAATATCTACCACATAGCCAAGATTACCAGCAGAATCACCAGACTTCGAACTTTAGTACTCATGACGATATAGTGGCAGAAAGCGACCTGTATTCATATTTTTTTATTTAAAAGACCTGAGTTACTTGGTCTTTTAAATAATCAAATACCAATTAATTGCTAGCAAATCATTACCGGTACAGTAATTAACATGATTTCAGTTCATCAAACGCCTTAAATATTCGTCCAATGGGCGATATAACCGTACTATTTTCTTTTCCACTCTGTTTCTACCCCACTTACAGCCGTCGAAGACAATAACACGACGCCGCGTTACATCGAACAGCCTATCCCTTTATTCTCGTTGTTTAAAAACGGCAATAAAAAACTATTAACCTCCATTGTACACGGGAAGATGTGACTTCACGACGAAACAGTTTTGTTATTATTGCGGCCGATAAAAAATTAGATCGTGCCTTACATGAGCTTATCGAGATTGTAAAAATAACCGAAATGTCACCGGTTCACAGTTGACGGGAGGATGCACTTGTGAATCCTGCATTTTTAAAGGTCAGTGAATACAAAGAACTGAGAAGTGATATAATTTAACAACATGCGTTACTGGTAAAATAAAAATGTTGATTGGAAACGAAAATAATAAATTAGTTTCCATTTCATCGTAGTCCAGGACCTGATGACCTCTGTCGAAGGAAAATGAAAGCAGGATGTGATATCAGATGTGCGTCAGTCATCACAGGGATTCCAACTCTGAATTCATTAACTTTTTTGAAGTCATACTGACGCCCTAGGACCAAAATGAATTGAAGACCGGAGTGACAAAAAGTTAAATAAAATAATGTTTGGATGGACTACTAAAGTTGCTAAAACAACGAGCTTTGCCAAAAGGGATGGGATCAAATATTTTAAAAACTCTGATATGGAATACCAAGATTTAAAAAAATGAAGAGAAAGTATCAGTAGACGTATTTGGACTAATTTTTGGATTAAATTAAACTATTTAAGAGTCAAGACACTAGATCTTGAGTTGCCCAATCCACAGAAGGTGTAGAGGTCATAGTTCTAGACGGTCATATGTCTACAATGGTACTGAAAGATGTAGGAGGAGATGTTTCAGAATTGAAGAGGTATGGTGGTTGGAAGTCATTGACTGTCTTAGATTATCCCATCTATTCTCAAATATATTTACTTGTCTTACTTAAGGAGGTATATCGGGGTCCGAGGGAAGTGAGCAGCGCAGGGGCGGTCCTATGCTTTTCTTATGGGACTAAAACCCGCTGCCAATTTGAAAAAATTAAATTCTATTGAAATTATTTGCGATAAACATTATCTATATACAGGGTGTTAATGAATAGGTGTTACAAACGGATATGGTATGTAAAAAATCCAAAAATAAGTGCAGTTTACTTAATAAACATATGTCCTAAAGCGGCTCATTTTCGAGATACAGGGCGTTGAAATTTAAAAATAATAAACTATTTTTTCCTGTAGCTCCGGTATTAGTTAATATTTCTTTATCAAACTCAACAGACAGATTTACTAGCTTAAAGGATGCATAAATATGGCAGAAACCATTTATTGGCTTCTTCCAGTGGCGTGCGATAGGTGTCGTTTCAGCTTTTATCCCCCCTAAATTGTGCGGCACTGTACAAATATTAGTTTTTCGTATGTTTTTGAATTTGCTAGTATTTTTTACGTAAATAATGTATACTTGTTAGACTTCCATAAAATGAGTAATTATCAAGTTATTAACATTTACATTACTGAGGTCACCTTATGCTCCAAAAAC
>NW_019416478.1:1503380-1513930 GCF_000390285.2 Anoplophora glabripennis | reverse complement strand
CAAGTAAAGAAAACTTTATGTAACCCTAAATATTGCTGGGTAATGATTACGATGTTTTTATAAACCATTAAATATATTAAAAGGATTTATCAACTGTATTTTTTATTCCAATAAATATATCACAGCTTCCTAGTCTTTTTTAATTAATCTAGTTTTTTAAAAACATTACAAAAAATCATCTGTTGTGGATAATTTATTGTTGATAACAATGTACTTGGGATTTAGGAAAAATGTATATGTTTGAAATTAATTTCGTTTTTATCAAGTCTTTCAAATGTATTGCCTCCTTGCTGTCAGCTGATTACGACGTTGCCACATTAATGCTCAAGTCAGACATAAATGCAATTATTGGTTTCTGTTACTAATTAATACAGCTGTACTATGTTCAAAACTTACATTAGTTTTACATCAAAAATAAGATAATACTATCTATGGAAAAGTTTTGTTTCACAATTTCTACATTTTTTTCTCAGTTATGGGCAAAAAAATAGCCCCATCTTCATCTTATAAACCTGTGTTAAAATGAACAACTTTCAACAACAATATCTCAAAATCTAGATTCAAAAAAAAATTCAAAAAAATATGACGCACAGAGGGAGCACTGGATAATACGCTATATAAATTTCAAGTACATCTGTTCATTTGAGTAAATCCGATATACCTCCTTAAGTTAAAACTTTTTAAGAAAGAAATTAAAAAAAAATCCTCGCAAAACTTATCAAATGTACTCAGACTTAATTACGATGGCAATCTTATCATATAAAGTCACACATTTTAATATTAAACAAATTTTTTGCTTTGCATGAAAAATAAAGGACGTATAAAAGTAAAGCCGGATGAACGAGTGAAAATTGTGAAGATTCATTACAAGTACGGAGAGTGTGTAGCCGAGACTGTGCGCAAATTACGTGGAATTTTGGGTCCAATTGAAACAACTGTTTAAAGATTAGTTGAGAAAATTGGACGGACACAAATTGGACAATGCGAAAGCGTAATACAGAAAATTTCTTAAAAGAAGTCGAGTATGCCAAATGAGTCGCAGAGGAGATCTGACTCACATGAAATCCTGCATTACTTTTGGAACACCCTTTATTAAGTATTAAGTGACTAATTTAAGGAAATTAAGTATATTTAGTTGATAAAATTCAAATAGTTTCCAAGGTAATTCCAGGCAAGTGAATTATGTAAATCTTCCACATATCAAACAAGTATATAAAGTAATTTAAATTAATAATTAATTTTACTTATCTAAATACATGGAAAAAAGTGGATCTGGTCCCTTGCTCCTGTAATATACCATGAATCACCAAATATAAAATTTAGAATAGATGAAACAAGAAAACACGACATGTAGTAGGTACTCTTTCTATTTTAATGGGTAGCAATAAGGTTGCTGCATTTTAACAAAGATATCCTTGAAGGTAATTGCTAACAAACGTAATTAGGTACCTACATATTAAGTGCATCATATATTAAGTTCCTATGCGCATATCGCATGTATGTAATAAATCAACGAACACAACAATCGTCAAGTTTTAATTATTACATAAATTGTATAAAATGATAACAAATATAATAGGTAACTTAACGCCTTTAACCATAAAGTAAAAAAGGTGATGTAATGAAAAATCGTAACTGGACAATATGTCTCTGGAAAAATCATTTTAAGAAAACGGTTTCCATTAGCATAGGTGCATTTTAAAAACACTATGTGTAGCAATTGCAAGTCTCACATTTGTTAAATTTTTTTTAACAAATAATAAATAATTTAAATAATTTAATTATTTAAATAATTTATCAAATAGTGAACTCCTAACTAGTATGTAATGTCCAAAATAAAAATAAAATAGAATACGTATACAGGCTGTTTCAAAATTCAGTACAAAAAATGTAGGGGCTTATTTTTATATACTTGTATAAACATAAGTCAAAAATAAATTTTAAAATTTTTCACCATAAATATATAAGTATGTAGTAAAATTTGAAAATATGGTGTGCATTTAACTCTTCATCAGCCAATATCTCGGATCTGTGTGTGTCTGAGAGATTTCGACCAAGTATACCCTTTTTGTTTCAAATTGATAGGGAAATAAACTCACTAATACAAAACGTCAATGTAGGTACAGGGCAGCAAAAAGTTAAGGCCAATTTAATTCAAGCATACCCTTATAGCTCTACAAGCAATGACATATTTAAATTTCCCATTTTAAAAAAACCCAAGTTTTATGCGTATATTCAATCTATTTGGAAATTATTCCTAAAACTAAGCATTTGTGGACACGTTTATAGGAAAAAAAATCTTATTTTGACCTCAAAAATACGCCACTAAATTCTTTGTACTGAATTTTTAATCGCCCTGTATAAATTATGGAGAAGACTTTCGGATATACAGGGTGTATCTAAATAACACCGAACAAATGTAATGTAAAATTAATAGGAGTCTTTGGTATAAAGTTTTTTCAAAAAACTCTCCCCTGAAAAGTTACGCCACTCCAAAAATTAAAAAAATATATATTTTTTTTTCTTTTTATTTTCCATGTATATTAAGCTAAAGAAACCAAACTTGGTGAACTGTCAAAAAAACTACACTTTTTCAAACTTTTTCAACCATGAAGTATTTTTGTAAGGGGTTGAAATAATCAACCCCTATGACATTTTGTCTTATAATTTTTTTTCAATAAAATTTTTTCCTTTTAAAAAATATGTCTAAAAAGCCCCATTTATTTACTAACTTTTTGATTTCTACAAGTTTTTTCGAAAAGTTAAGGATTTCTGAGAAAAAAATAAATGTATTGATAAATGTATTGCAATGTATTTTTAAAAAGATGAGCTCTTTAGGTGTATTTAACCGAAAGTTATAGTGGCTTGTTCTTTGCAATGGAATCCATAAAAACAAATGTCTATGTCATTTACTGTTACTGTTTCTTATTCTTTCACAAGTTTTATGATTTTGTGTATACGTGGAAGATATAAAAGAAAAACATTTTTTTTTTTAATATTCGGAGGGGCGTAACTTTTCAGGCAGAGTTTTTCATCAGAGAATCGCCCCTTACATTTTTTCGGTGTTATTTAGATAAACCCTGTATTTATTAATAATAAATATTGATTCGAACGCTTTTATCGATATTAGATACATTTGTAACTGCTGCAGCTGTAATCCTCGAAAGTAAGGAAGAATAAATCACCGACCGACGAGAAATTGATATTCCGAAAAAAACTGTCCACGGTTTCCAGCATATGGCTTGCCAGACTAATTAACATTATAATTAAAATATTGGGTCGTCTCATCGTCTCTATGCAGGATTACACGTACCGCAGACGATGCGATATTTCGTGACGTTCTAACTTAACATTAATCTCTTTCTCTATTAGAGGCGACTACGGCTGAAAAACGCTAATTAAAACACGCTAGCTTAGGTAATTATCAGCAAATCGCCGTAACGAGCCGGGACTCCTAATTATTTTACTAGGTTATAAAGTCGCATCAATCATGGAAGGCATCTTTAGATGTCTTCTACCTGTTACCCGTTCGTTTTTTTCTATTTATAACTTTCAACTTCCAACTGGAATTGGAATTTACCGGAATTATTGGAGATTTGACAGGTTAGGGCATGGAAAATAACTGACGGTATTTTTACACTTAGCAACTAAAGTGGATATTTAATGCTGAAGATGACAGCACTTTGGTTCTGTGGTACAATATATACCACCTACTTCCTCCACTTCGTGATCTGAAATATCCAGGATTAGGTAGGCTTTACCAATATGCTTAATTTCTTGTGGGTATTTTTAGGAACCAATACATAGTGATCATCCATTAACGGTACGGAATGGCTGTATATAGGAAACTAGACGTGCTACGATTATGGGGTGAAAAATCTATTAACAAATACGACCAAAAGAAATTGATTTAAAATATTTTCAAGTTTGTAACTTCACCGCTAGCGGGCGCAACTGCTATAGTGTTACAGAAAATTGTTTTTTCGAAATTTCGCTTATATAACCCAAGTTGAAAATACACTTTTTAGTTACACTGTTAAACCCTTCACAAGTTTTGTTTGAACTTTTTTTTTGTTATTACCATAGCAACGTCAGTATGAAGGACGGCATCTTGAAATTTTTAAATTGTCATAACTTTTAAATGCCTTAATCAATTTCAATAAATGAGGGCTCATTTTAAGGAACTATTAATAAAATTTATACAGGGTGATTCAGAACTTATCCAAAAAAAAATCTGGATGTACAGGAGACCCTTACAAATACAATTTTGTAAAGAAAAAATCAAAAAGGGCAATTCGAAATTGATTTAAAAATACAATTCTGCACGGCACTGGAAACTGGTCCACTGTAAAACCTGACCTCGCACAATGCACCGGCATGGCGGTGTGATAAAAACTTTGGCAAGGAAAGAAATAAATAGAATTTTATAGCACCTATTTTATATCGGCAAATTCAAATGCTTTTGCCTTTATTAATTATTAATAAAATTAATTTATGTTTTAATAATAAAATCATTTGACATACCCGATGTTACAACAACAATTGTTCAAAATTTTATCCACTAACGTGTAAACACATTTGGGTCCGTCTTACTCACTTTCTACGAACTAACACAAATGATGTCTTGCTTCATCATAACACAAATGCTTCACCATAATACAAATGTTGTCTTGCTTCACCATAAATTAAAACGATATCCATCAACTCTGAGTTGCTACACACGCAAGCCATTTTTGACACTAACTACTGAAAAACTGATGTAAATAACACAGATAACAAGTAAAAACTACCGCAACGACGGATTTCAGTATTAGGAGTCACATGGTTCTCCACGCGTATTGCGAATGACGCTAGAGACTACAGTTGTTCAGCTATGTAGTGGTTGAATGTACTATAATTTCAATAATTTTTTTCTCGGAAACTATAAGGATTTTAATAAAATTTTGTTTACGTTATTAACTTCATTTCTCATGCCGCATCTATTCCCAAATTTTTTTGGATAAGTTGTGAATCACCCTATATTTGTGATATGGGAATAAAAATATTATTTTCCTGCGCAACGGTAGACGACGCTAATTAGAAAAGTTTTGTAATTGTCTCCGTTTCCTAAAAAAATTAAATGCAACGATATAGGTTTTTTTTCATGGCTTGATAAACCATTTACTAAGGAAAACAAATACACAAACCGGAGGTCGATATCTTTTTCGTTTTCAAATCTTATGGAACTCCATCTTTTCTGCAAAAACACTGCGAAATATTTTTGGAAGAAAGATGACATAAATTTCTTTAAAAAAAAATTCTATGTAATTTTATCAAGTTTGGTTCTTTTATGCTCATGACAAGAAGATTTAATTTACTTTACCAATTTTGTTAGTACATATTATTGATGTTATTTTAGTTTTTATAAGATATGTAATATCAGTGGACTAGTCAGTTTATTTTCAAAATGGCCGATAATTTTCATAATTTCATATTACACACTTTATCATCATAACAAAACCCTATAATAAATAAAAATCACATAATATACCCAATAGGTATAAACTAAAATTAATTATAAATAATGTAGAAAGTAAAAAAAAATACAAAAATAAATCAAAAACAGAGAAATTAAAAAAAATTAAAACAAAGATATAAAAAAATATGAAACAGAAAAATGAAAAAAATTGTTTCTTTATACACTGTGACTTTAACATAGCGAGGAGGTAGGGGGTTATGCATTATTGGGTTTGAAGCTATTAAAATTTCAGGTAATAAAATTTTCAGTTTTCAGTGTAACAAGAAATTATAAAGTGTGTAAATATTAAAAAGGGCTTCTTAATTTTTAGAGGATACAATGTCGCCCAAAATCATTTCAGTAGCGCTTTTGGTGGTCACAGTATAATTTTTTTGTTTTTGGCAGTGGATTCAGATTCAAACGTCCAAAAGACCTACAGATTACCAAGATTCAATGATTTCGATTGAAAATTGACGTTGATACAGATTTTTATCGCCTATACGTCGATTTGCCCACTGTGCAGCATTTCAGTGCGCGTCCTTCCTTACAGCTAGTATACAGGGTGTTTATGAAATAAGTGAGTTGCTTGAAAAGGGTGATAGAGGGTAAGAAAATTAGCAACTTTTATTAGCAACTGATGCTTCTGTTTTCCAGAAAATTAATTAAGAAAATTAACCATAAATGTAGGCCCACCCTGTGCATATTGTGCACGTGCGTTGTGTGTTACGGTAGGTTCGTAGGTTACGGAATACCGGGAATGTCCACCTGATAGTCAAGTCATTCGTTTATTCGTCTAATTTTTGTGTTACTTTTAAACGAGATTTTAATAAATTTCAGCATTTAAACCGTCAAAACCGCCATCAGCGCTTTTGCACTGCTGCGCGCGGTAGTTTCGATATCAAAGGTACAGCTGGCTGCCGCACCAGGGCCGGCTTTAAATTTGTTTAAACCTTCATGTGAATTTTTTTTTTTCAATTTAAAACGTAATGTTTCAGACCATCAGTTGCTTAATAAATTTTGCCTCTATCCTTCTCCCTCTATCACCCTTTTCAAGGACGAGTTTCCCTCGTATGCCGATACAAAAATACTTTAACATCTATATTAGTCAAACCGACAATCTTGCTTTTGGATAATATTTTATAATATTTGCGCTGCTGTTCCCATTCAAAAACCGACATAACTGGCCTCATTAAGCCGCAATTAAACGAGGACAGTACTCAAGTTAATTAGTATCTTCTTTGAAATCGTGATCATACCAGCGCGGGTGCATTTTGGGCTTTCAACACACATGTCGTACCCGCAATTTACACACCAATTTGCTGCTCTAACACCTTTCACTAAAATTGAATAATTTAATGGTAAACATTCTAAATTTAATACCTTTTCTCAAGGTATTCCCCGCGCGCGAGTAATTACCAGGGAAAGTGATTTTTGTATAAATAATTGCGCATGACTCTGCTTCGGTGATCGCTTTCGTATAAATAATTCGGGTTCGATTATATTAACTTTGTCGAGGAAAAAAACTAAACTCGTTAATTCGGCTGTTATGAAGGAAAGATATAAAATTTAATTATATATCACAAAAGCTATCCAAAAGCGTAGAAATAAATCACCGTTAATAGCACTTTCATGAGAAAATTGCTTAAACGCTGCTAAAAAGCAAATATCTTCGTAGAGGTAGGCCAAACGAGTGATGATGCAGGTGTAACAATCTAGTACCAATGGAAAGGTTATTATATTTTTAATGAAAATGTTAACCTAGAAACGGAATACTTAAATGTCAATAACATATTTTCAACACCTTGGTGCTCAAGTCAGGATTCGTTTTCTTGTTTGACGTGTTCAAATGGCATGTATATGACGTTGAGGGTGTATTGTAACAGATTATAACTTGTTTTGTATTGTAACAGATTTGTATTGTAACAGATTATAACTGGTTTTTACATGTTAAATTGAAATTTTCACTCAATTAGTATGAGCACAACTGAGTGAAACTATTGCATCAGAAATGAGTGACGTTTACTCAAAATTACTTTTGAGTAATTTTTTACTAAGATTAAGACAAGTAACATTACAAGTAAGACTTGGATTATATTCTCTTTAAATTTTAATTTAAATATTGTATTAAAATCATATACTACTAAGCTGCCACAGTGGTTTCTAAAGGAATTGGTGAAGTGATCGGACGAATAGATTGCCATAACCTATATTGTGCGTTACAAATACGTAATTGTAGATAACAATTTAACTATCCGTTTATTTAACCAAATATTAATCGAAACTTAATATATTGTCTTTAATTATTGTAATTAAACCACTATATTTAAATACAATTTTCACTAGAATAACCAGATAAACTGATACTTGTCCAACTCCAAAGCATACTATACGCCATACTGCTTCCAGCTGCTGCAATAAATGTAAAAGGAGAACGAGGGGGAAGAAACGCAACAGAAGGAAGCAAAGGAGAAGGCATATGGGAGACTTTTCAGATACATATTGCGGTGCTAAAGATTATGGTACTTATGGTACACCCAAGCGAATAGAAGCAAGAGGAAGGAAGAAACAGGAACGTCGTCGCAAGATAGGACGTAAACGTACTGTTTTGAGTGTTTCGAGAGGCAGCAGTAGCTTAAATCAGTCCCAAAAATTCCAAAGAATTAATCCGACTTCAAAGAAGCTTAAAAAAATTTGAAGAGAATACGTTAGAGACGATGCTGAGAAAAACAGGAGATAATTGCGTCACAGTTATTCGAGTTAAATATGCGTATAATAGTTTCTTACTACAAATATTTATCAGAAAATGATAAACACATATTTGAAATAGAACTAACTGTATATGGCTATCACAACATGTCTGAGTGTTCTAGAAAGATTGGGGCAGCTCTGGACCGAGATCAAAATGAGACGATTTACAATGGACTACAAAAAGTTTACGAAACGACATTTTTTATCCATGTTATTCGAAGTCCATAAAAAATATCAAGAAAGAGAAAATTATGGGGCAGTCAAGCGAATGGAGAAGTAATTGGTTACAGCATCCTTTTTGATCCCAGTAGTCTGCGGTTCAGCGGCGTCGCAACCATTTCGGTCTCCCTGTATATTTGTAAGCACTAAAAATTTGATTTTGGAGTAGCAAATTGAAAGGTTTATGAAACCACAATCTCCTGTACTTAAATTCTACTGTATAATGTTAGAGTCAAACAGTATCGGTGAATTGTCCGTTATGTTGACAAAGTAAATTCGCAATATTGCAGAGTATGCCATCGAGTTGTTTGAGTGGTGATGGTATTTATTTATACCAACCTGACCGAAAGAATTCCTTAGCATTGGCATACGAACCGTTAATACAACAATTATTAAAAAAATAAACACAGAGCCTGTTACTGCAAATAATTAACGAATGTAAAAAGACAAAAAAGGATTGCAATTTAGGCAAATGATGCAAGTCATGAGGGTAAAACAACAGCACGAGACAAGCAATTGCTAATTTTTCGTTTTTAACTTATACATTTATTTTGATTTTGAGTCTTCAAACAACAAATAAGTATAGAACAACAAGTAAATAGAACAATAACAAGTATAACTATGTCGAGTGGTAAAATTTTTGAAGAACTTAGTGAAGGTATGTTTTTTACTTTACTTTCCATTTTGTTACCAAAATACATTTTCATAATGACATTTTAGTAATGTGAGTGAAACTGTATGCGGTACCTAAGTCAATTTACAAAATACCCTTTCTAATGGCAGAATTATTTTATAATTGCTAACAATAACCATTAAGTGACAAAAAGATTATCTGTAATGTTTTTTCTTTCTTTTGATTTATGCATGTTGTGAAATTATGACTTAATTTTTTTCCTGTTTTATAAATGCAAAACTGCTATCGCAATGTCACTGATTTGTAATACTTTTGAATTTATACAGTTTTGAGATAAATTATACTCAAATGCTTGATCAAAAAATGTATAATTTTTGTAAGAAAACCCTGACAACAAATAAAAAACGTATAATACAGTATATTAGATGTTAATTTTCAGATGTTGTACGGTATTCAATATTTTCTAACAACATTTTCGTAGTATATTTCGTATATTAATTAAAAATATATCCAAACAAGTCCTGCCAATTCGACCTTCTATTTTATAATGAAAAATGGATATGTATGCAGCAATCGACCTATAGTATAAACTAACCATCCCACAAGTGACGACTGTGCCAATATTTTTAACAAGTTTTCTATTTATATTTCACGTTAATTTTAATTAAAATTCATGGATGGCTTGCAAAGTGGTAAATGTTAGACCTGCTAGACCATAGAACTACAAATAAATTCTCATGTCAAATTTTTCAAATTTCAAAATTAAATTTCATAACATCAAAGGGGGATAAAAAGTTCGTATGAATAAAAGTATGTAAAGAAACAACAACAATGTGGCACAATGAATTTTCACTGCTCCCTATGGTGCATTTAGGTGGTTTCTCTTCGATTTTTATGATAAAGGGCTTCTTTAATGCAAATTTCAATAATCGTATTGTAAATATCAGGCAATTTGTAATAAAGGAAATAAACTATGCAATTAGCAAAACTGGTAGGTGCCTAAGAGTACCTAAATCAAATTAGAGTATACAAACAGACTTTATTAAGCAAAGCAATATACACCAGGAAAATTAGCGAAAATAAAAGAGAAACTCGAAAAAAGTCCTATCCGCTGGATTATTGTAAAATTGTCTAAAGGAACATAATACAAGACATCTCTCGTCTCGTGAGTCAAAAACTTTTATTAGCTAACTTTGCTATTTAAACAAATAAGTGAGGAAAACAGTTTTTTCACTTTGCAGGGAAAACCATCAATTTTAGCGAAAAGTGACTCTCAGACAGCTTATAGGGAGTAAAATTATCTACAAAATGAGACTGGTTAAATTAAAATCGGTTAATAAACAAAAAAGTTATTGCAAAAAGACAAGAAAAGTGCCCATTTTTTAATTTGTTTATAACTATCGCATTTATTGTTAAAATTTTATAAAACCTATGACAAGTTGAGGGTTTTGT
>NW_019416478.1:1489332-1502328 GCF_000390285.2 Anoplophora glabripennis | reverse complement strand
GAGGCTTAAAGTTCATAACTTTTGGAGCCTCCGCTATAAACAAATAGAATTGTGCGAAAACTATTGCACCTACAGCGCCCACTTTTGGCACACTTTTAAAGTATGACAAAACCCTCAACTTGTCATAGGTTTTATAAAATTTTAACAATAAATGCGATAGTTATAAACAAATGAAAAAATGGGCACTTTTCTTGTTTTTTTGCAATAACTTTTTTGTTTATTAACCGATTTTAATTTAACCAGTCTCATTTTGTAGATAATTTTACTCCCTATAAGCTGTCTGCGAGTCACTTTTCGCTAAAATTGATGGTTTTCCCTGCAAAGTGAAAAAACTGTTTTCCTCACTTATTTGATAGAAAAGTTAGCTAATAAAAATTTTTGACTCACGAGACGAGAGATGTCTTGTATTATGTTCCTTTAGACAATTTTACAATAATGTAGCGGATAGGACTTTTTTCGAGTAAAAATTTAATTTGCTTGGTCTAATAGTATAAATTGAATTTAAAGCAGTAACAAATTGACGAAAATCCGAAGTATGATAATTCTGGTATGACTGACAATTATCACTCTGTAGATTAAGCTTGTATAATTGTATATGTCACGAACGTAACAAAAAAAGTGCAATTTTCAAAGAAATTTTTCTGGCCTTTTCTTTCTGCTGTTTCTGATGGTAATAAAATGAATTTGAGTGAAGAAAATGCTTTTGTGCTATTTGGATTTGAAAATTTTACACCTTGTCATTTTAAGCCAATTACATACTGTAATTTAGACAGTTGCCCATGGCAACCTTCAAATTTTTCTGAATTTTTTTTCCTCCTGCAAACAAAATTAATAAGTAGAATTTTTTTTGACAGCGATCATATGGTTCAAAAATCAGTACCTATCCAGAGTTTTGTTTTGTAATATTTTTATTTATTTTAAAATAATAAATAGATACAAATAATTATTTGCCAAATATTTGTTCCGAGATTTCTTGTATTAACGCTAAATGTTTTTGAAATTCTGACTGGAACTCTTCTCTTCGCAACGGAGAGTAACGAGGAGTATAATTATTACCTTTATTTTTCATTTCCATCAGATATCTGTGTTTCATAAAATATATGTAATAATTTGATGAAATTTTGTTCTGCTGAGCCCTGGTTTTACGTAAAAAAAATGGGATATCTTCCTCTAAAATCTTTTGAATAGCTGCGAAAAGGTTTTCTTGATGCGGACTGATTCCAGTTTTTTTCAGTAAATATGGCAAATACTTTAAATTTTTACGAGACATAAGAATGTCCCCTATTTTGGTGCAAGAATTACATATACTATAAGGTTTTAAATTAGTTTTTTGGTTGTTCACTGCCATGATTTAATTGAAAACAATTAGAAGCTAGAGAAAATTTTGACATCACAAGCCTAAGCCTACTTGATTGCAGTTATGATTTTTTAAGAATCATTGATATATTGCCATAGACATCGGTTTTCCACAAAAACTTACTTTCCTTCTATTTTAGTAATGCTAAGTGAATTATACTGCAAACATAAGTATCTAAATTCAAAAATTAAATGCTTCTTTTATTACTAAAGTGAATGTAATGTGCTATTTTTCATAGACATCGCATTTCAACAAAAACTTACTTTCCTTCTATTTTAGTAATACTAAGTGAATTGTACTGCAAAGATAAATATTTGAATTTAAAAATTAAATGCCTTCTTTATTACTAAAGTGCAAGGAATGTGTTTTTTTATGTTTTAATAAACATTATTGATAAACTGCCATAGACATCAATTTTCTACAAAAACTTACTTTCCTTCTATTTTAGTAATACTAAGTGAATTGTGTTGCAAAGATAAATATTTAAATTTAAAAATTAAATGCCTTTTTTATTACTAAAGTGAAAGGAATGTGTTTTTTTATGTTTTAATAAGACTCTTTGATAAACTGCCATAGGCATCGCTTTTCTACAGAAACTTACTTTCCTTCTATTTTAGTAATACTAAGTGAATTGTATTGCAAAGGTAAATATTTGAATTCAAAAATTAAATGTCTCATTTATTACTAAAGTGAAAGGAACGTGTTGTTTTTATGTTTTCGTAATTTTCATTTCCAAAACGAGCCTTTTTTTAATTTAAAAAAACGCGTGAAATGCGATTAAATTATATGACGTTTAAGAAGAAAAAAATATGTCATGCACCACAAAACAATGTCTATCTGTCAAGCCAACTTTATTTTGGCGAAATAAGTTTCAAAATGAAACATGTCAAATTATTAAAATAAATTTTGATTGTAAAATTTTCTTACCGAATCCCCCACGTCCTTGAATTAATGTCCGGAAATTTTTTCTAAATCACGCATTTTTCTAGAAAATTTTCCCTCGTCTGTGACTGAAATTTCCGGATATAATTCAAGCACTAAAGAGATTATAAGTGAAAATTCACAAAATTCGACACAAAAAATTCAAACCCCCCCATAGCACATAATGTTTACAACAAACTGAGCTGTTTAACAGCTGACACTTTGACAGCTTAAAACAGTAAAGGTTTTAGCTAGCTCACCAAAGCATAAGTTTGTAGAAGGTTTTGTTTCAAACTTATAATCATAAAAAATCTGCCCCAAATTGACGAATGGGTTATTTGAGCAACTTGTTCGATAGCAGCAATAAACTAAAACTTTTTAAACCTTGACACTGCTACCGTCATGCAGAACACAAAAAGTTGTCCTTGGTTGCCATTTTTCAGGATCTACTAGCTGTTACACTTCCACGAAAGTAGCACTTGCCAGTTTGTTCAAATAGCATCAGGACCCCAGCTATACCACCTGTGAAGGTGAAATTTTACAGAACATCTCTCAGGCACATGTCTGTGCTTACACCATTTCAGCAAGATCAGAGATGTGGACTAAAAATTTTTCTTGTTAATATGATCACTTGACACTTTTGTTAAATTGTTTATGAATTTTTCTGGCCTTATTTAAATCTTCTATTGATTTTTGAAAGCTACATATTCTTATACCCCTTTATGTACCTTTTGTTGATTTTCTATTGTTTTTATTTACTCATTTTTTATTATTATGGCAAGTATTAATTGTTTATTTAAATACTGTGAATTAAAACAAATCTGGAAAAAACTATCTATTTTGTTTGTAAATAATCAATAAGTCGCAAGTTATTCAACAATCTATAGGAGCGTTTATGGATAATTTATACAATAATTGCTAAAAACGCATTTTTTAAATGTTCCAGATTTCAATAATCTTATCAGAGAAATTAGAATATTGTTATCTTGCCTCGTGTGTACCACGATAAAAAAAAACATATTGTACAAAAACAAACTACATATTTTAAAGTTACACTTACTCTCACAGTCGTCACAAGCCGAAATATTTGCGAAACAGTGTATAATAACACAAGTAATGTCCCAATTCCTACGATAAAAACGCAACATGCAAATAAATCATTCCGTTTACTGCGTTTTGATAATCTGTAAATATTTCCAGTTTCTTAAAAATGTTATTGTCTGTTATCGCTATCACTGGATACGCCAAATTCTGGGAGCAATTGTTTCTAAAAATACAGGTCACTCCTACACCGACATGGAAATATCTGAGATTACTGAGGATTCTAGTGGACCATGAAACTCTGTTGCGGGTGGCGGGACACTTAGGTGTTGAAGACATTGAACAAGCTGACAAATTATTAGGAAAGATTTCGTCAGTTCTGCGTATTGGTCCGGAAATTATTAATGGATTGTCTAAAATCGCAATGTGGGACCAAATAGGGGAGTGTGTCAATTAATCAGCGTAAGAATTACCCTCGGAATTACCTATCGGAACAATCTAACTAGGCACCAATATTGAACGAACAAGGAAAAAAGAAGTAAAATTAAGATCCAATGATGATGACAATGATGAAACTAAATATAATACTGAAAATACCAAGGCATTTACCCAGCTTTTTCAATAATTTAATAAACCTACATTTTTACCGATCTTCATGCTTACAAAGTTACTGACCACGCAAAGCGAAGAGATTTCGTTGAATGGATTGTGGAACAAGTGGACGCTGATTTTTCAAACAAAATCATCTTCAGCGATGAGTCTCATTTTCATTTTGATGACACATCCACAACGTGCGGATTTTGGGTTGGAGGCATCATCGGAACATTCTTTTTCGAAAATGCGGCAGGTCAAGCAATAACAGTTAATGGTGGTTGTTATCCCGACATGATAATTCAGTTTTTTGTGCTTAAATTGCAAAATATGGATGTAGACGACATGTGGTTTCAACAAGACGCTGCCACATGCCATACAACCCGAGAACCAATTCAATTACTGCGCGAGTCATTCCTGGTCGTGTAATTTCCCGTTTTGGTGATCGGAATTATCCGCTCAGATCATGCGATTTAACGCCGTTGGACTTTTTTATTTGCGGTTTTTTGAACTGATTAAAAACCTTGGTATTTTTTATCTTGCGTTTTGGGACACCTTTAAAAACATTCAGAGACGACCTCTGATAATACTACACCTACTAAGGACGCTGAAAGACGTGGAACTCCTAAAATCAGGGATTCTAACACGAACAGCACCTCTGGTGGTAATTTATGTAGCCACACGGGCGTGGGTTAGAAACTCGTGGGCTGAGCGACAACAAAAATTGTTTAACACTGTTAGTAGTGGCGTTTTGGAGGGAAAATTTATTAGTGTTAGTTTTTATTACCTGAAAGCCCATGCATCTCGATGTCCGTCCGTATTAGACTACTTAATTTATGTGTTTCATTAGACGCGTACACGAACGGCTATGTCGCGGTATAGCGTGAATACGCCGACTTTGTTTTAACTGCATGGGCTTGATAACGGTTGTTAAGAGTCATTTCATCTCATTTCCTGTACCAATTCATTCCTTTATTTGATTTACGTGCCCTTTTTCTGCTTTCACTGCATGCTTGGACGCCCACATTTTTCCATTAGGTATTACGACCATCCGAAAAATTTTTTTTTGTTATATATTATGGTGCGTAATCGTTTGTGGTAAGAATATTTTTGTTTGCAGTAGTCCCCAAAAAAAGTCATAGGACCTTTAGAAAATCCATCCACTGAATTTTATTAGAATCCGACAGTTCATTTTTGTTTATGGTAGCAGGAAGAGTTAGAGCTATTCCAAAATTTACAATACAGGGTGTTCCTAAATAAGTGTCGCAACGGAAAACTGTAAATTCCTCTAGAAAAAAGAAACATATTTTGTCTCTTCCATTTTTCTCTCCGGGCTTTCGTTTTCGAGATACACGGTGTCAAAGCTTTATTTTTTTTTAGTTTTTCGCCAATATCTTAGGAATCGTTTGAACTACAGGACTGAGCTTTTGTACACACATTACCACTATTAATAGCTACTTTTTCGCACCCTTCTCGAATTCATTGGACGTGCCAGTGGTGGAGATTTTAAGGTATCGTAAGGGTTCCCCCCCCCCTAAATTTTACGCCACTGGAAAAATTGACTTTTGACAGCGAATTCTAAAGCGCCAATGAATTTTACACAATAAGAGTTCTCTTGGTTCATTGCTCTAAAGTCAACCGTTTTCAAGAAAAATGACTTTTTATGAACAAAAGCAAACATTTTGCTAATATTTCGAAAATCTTTTGTAATTCAAAAAATAGGTATAATAATTAACAATTTTAACAAAATTTAATAACAGATAGGATTTTAACTTTTTTTATCAATTTGGCGAGTAAAATTTACAGAAACTGTCCAAAATTACGTCCGTTGGCTTGAATGCACGCATTACATTTTCTAATCATATTTCTCTCTGCCGCTGCGGCTTCACCTCTATCGGTCAACTTTTCGATAGTATTGACGTTAGCAAAAATGTTTGCGTTTGTTCATAAAAAGTCATTTTTCTTGAAAACGGTTGACTTTAGAGCAATGAACCAAGAGAACTCTTATTGTGTAAAATTCATTGGCGCTTTAGAATTTGCTGTCAAAAGTCAATTTTTCCAGTGGCGTAAAATTTAGGGAGGGAAAAACCCTTACGATACCTTAAAATCTCCACCACTGGCACGTCCAATGAATTCGAGAAGGATGCGAAAAAGTAGCTATTAATAGTGGTAAAGTGTGTACAAAAGCTCAGTCCTGTAGTTCAAACGATTTCTAAGATATTGGCGAAAAACTAAAAAAAAATAAAGTTTTGACACCGTGTATCTCGAAAACGAAAGCCCGGAGAGAAAAATGGAAGAGGAAAAATATGTTTCTTTTTTCTAGAGGAATTTACTATTTTCCGTTGCGACACTTATTTAGGAACACCCTGTATATTGTCTTGTATACCTTTTATAAAATGCTTCGAGTTTGCAAGTGTACCTACTTGCAACTTCTTTACTTCAAGCTCTGGTTCTAAAGTAGCTTCTCACAAATCAACGGTGAGTCACTGTACAATGTAATCCCTTATTTCATTTGTAGTTTCTCGAATTTAAGGTAAAGTCGTTATAATTCAAGCAAGGTACGTTAATAGTTATTTACACCATAAAGGATGTAATAATTATTTACTAGTCGAGGACGATTTTGCGCCCGAGCGGAGCGAAAGCCGGCAATAGAGTCCGAGACTGGTAAATTATACTTAACTGCTGCGTGGTGTATAACATTTTATCTGTTCTTTATGGTTCATGAAATAAAGATTAGGTTTTATTTTTTGACATTTCTTGCCGTGCGCAATTGTTTACATCGTTGGAATATGTAAAGTGACCATAGCATAAATCACCTAAACTAGATCAAAGTCAGAGGTCAGGAATTCACAAACTAAACTCAGTGCTTTAAAACAATAGTAACAAATACTGCTTATTAAAAACTTATTTTAAAATATACCTAATTCAGATATATTCAGATTAGTAAAGCATTTTTATTTATTTTATATTGCGCTTATTTTATAAAACACTAAAAATAATTAATTTAAAACTTAAAACACAGACCAACAATAATGACTGGTAGTTTAAATGTAAATATACAATACACTGCGTCTAATCGAATTAAACTTTTGACCAAGCATTAGCTCGAATTGTCTTTGACTATCGGAATTATGCGGGCGATTGTGCATTCGTCTTTACAGTTGCTACAAAAATGACAAAGATCGCTAAACATCTTACGCAAATATTTTGAAAGTGCCCTAATGTCAAGCTGTGGCCAGTGCTAAAGTTACATATATAAACGCATGATTGGTCGTTTGCACAACGCCGTCCAAGATTTGCCAACCAAGTTTATCGCAAATAGACAAAAGAAATAAGGTTTTGCACTAATTACTGTTTAATTACTATTTGTGTTTAATCTAATTACGAGTGGAAAATTAGAAATCACACCTAGTCGCAGCAAAAACAGACGGTGTTGGTTTTTCATAGCTGCGCAACAGCGGTTCTCAAACTTTTACCTTTACGCCTCCCTTGATTGTCACACCCAATAAATTGGAAATTACTGTTACTGTTCGTTTTTTTTTTTTCTATAAAAGCCAGTGTTTTTGCGGATTTGGTACTTTGAAAGGAGGTCATTTAAATACTAATCAACAAAAAATAAATTGTATTCAAAAGAACCTGTCAATAATGGTTCATTGGGATTTTTTTATCGTCTACCACTTTATGCAACAATTGAACAAGAAAAAATATTTGTTTCACATTTCACTCATATTCACACTCACATAAGCGGAAGTTAATTTTAACGGAACATGATTCGCACATATCTAAAAATTTTTATAGAACTAACGTAATAATTTTGGATAGTACACAAAACATTGCTGAGAATAACGGGGTATTAGACATTTGTAGATATTCTTAAGCGTTCAACATTATAGTGCATTTACGCCAGTCAGTAAAAGTGATCAATGGGGTCCAGTTCAGGACTTCTGGCTGGCCATAGCATTGTGGAAATATTAAAGCCGGTAAAATATTGTTCTACAATTTGCACAGTATATATAGTCCAGCATTATCGTGCATGAGAATGAAATTATCTGTCATAAAAGGTACAAAAAGCATTACATGAGGTTCTAAACTGTTTGTAATGTAAGAATCTGCTGTGATTCTCCCTTTTTGTGTCATACCAACTTCGTAAGAGGCTCTAAGTAAATTCCTCACTATTCCTCAACAAATAAAATCTTGCAATCATAAATATGAGTAAATCTAATTTTTTGCTTTTTTTTCAAATTGTTTATTAACGATTCTTTGCATAAAATGTTCCTTTTAATTTTTTTAAATAAGCCATTTCGATGGAAAATTCAATTCTCTAAATAATTTTTCCTATGAATTATAGCGAAATTTTGCTTCGTTTTCGAGCTGCAATAGAAAAACTGAAAGGGGTGCAATTTCACCCCTATCTCCAATTTCCATCCTTTAATTTAATAGCACCGCGCGTTTTTTTCCTCTAAAATGACCATTTAAAGGATGATACAATATCGGAATGTAATTTTTGGTATTCAATTTATAAAAATACTTCATTTTTCTACTCTTTTAAAAATAGTGTATGAATCATTCCCTGACAAACTAAACACTCAACTATTATAAAATCCATTAGTTTGTGTACGTCTTATTTCGCGATAAGAATTTATCTAAACATATTCCGACTAAAATTACTATAATACTTGGAAAATTTGTAAGTGGTCTGTGTAAATTCGTTGCTTTGTTGCATCTTGATTCGTTCGAAAGCGTTATATAACTTAATCTATGCTAAACAGGAACATTTCGATACGTTTTATAAACCAGACATCTTTCAGTCTTGTTCTTCAACTAAGCAGATTCAGACATAATTTTTGAATAAATGAATAAATTCGGTATAAAACGGAAACCGTACAGGTTTTAGATGGACAACAGCTTTAGCCACATGTTAGATAATTCGTATTTTCTATTATGAAATTCGATCCGAAAATATAATATTCATGACACACTAGATGCAATACGATTAGAACACAAATCAGGGCGTAAGTGGGACGTTTGCGACAATCATCAGTAACGACTTCTTTTGGTGGTACACATTTTCAGTTAATTTGTTCAAAATTCTTAGAGTTCGTGAACATATCGTAAGGAAATATTTTGGGTAGGTATTCCTATTGTGTTCAATTGAAAACTATGAATACAATTTCCTTCCTACGATGTCAGAGGTGATAAGCAGGAAATACTTTGGCACGAAATACGAATATTAAAACTGTTGCCTACTTATACGAGGTGTCACAAAATTATGTTACTGAGAGGTGATACTCATATCACAACACCCTAATAATATTTTCTCATTTTCAAGAAGTAAATCTAGAAGTATATTATATAGTCTCTAAAAGAGCAAGAAAGACTTATCATACAAAAACGTGGTTATTGAAACATGTTTTAAAACACAATCTGCCATTATCACATTATTTTTTTTTTCATCAGTAAATTGGCGTTTTTGTATCAGATACGACAAACAGAAATTTCAATATTTTATTTTTTGCTTAATTTCGAAATTTTTCGTTAGTAAAGTGCCCTTTCTGCATAAGATATCACAAAATATTACTAAAAAAGGTTCTCGGAATAACAAACTGGGTAAGTGTGCAGTGCACAATTTTAATGACCTGGTCCTACTTTGAAATGATACTTTATTCGATATAAATTTTTTCGATACACTAAAATTTTGCATACGTACTTAATTCTTCATTCTGATAAACTTTTCTTAATAACATTTTGTTCTATCTCATACAAAAGAGGCTCTTTACTAGTGAAAATGTCTGAGTCAAGCAAAAAATCAAAGTAGGCCTAAGGCATTGAAGCTTTGCACGAATACTCAATTTTTCATCCTGACAAACTTATTCTTCTTATTATCTATTTATTATTCTAAGTAACATTTTGCAATTTCTCATACTGAAATGGCGCTTTACCGGTGAATAAAATCAAATTTTTTTAAATTTTCAAGGCGTTTAAAAATATAGCACAATTTATTTCATAATCGTAATTAATTTTTTAACATTTTTGTCTTTTATAAAAGAATCGTGTCCTAAAAAAAAATTTGAGAAGTTTTTAATAGGACATATTGTATATCAATATTTTTCTCTTTTTCATCTGTCCGAGAACGCGCATATAAAAAAATCATTGCTCTTGCCCTGCTTTATAATAGGCCGCATTGTATATCTCACTTTTTTATATGTAGGGACATAGTTTCAGGTGTTTACTAGGGTGGCCCAAAAAAAAATTTTTTTTTTCGTGTCTCTTGTGAAAATATGTTAGTTTATCATGTTTTAAGAGCCCCTTCAAAAAATCAGCTCTAAACAAATTTTTTTAGAGGTCGCTCAAGATTTTTAAAAATGTTCAAAATCGTCAAAAATTGATTTTTTTTTAAGTTTTTTTCTCGTTAATTTATCATTTCTCGATTCTGAAAATTTCAAATCGATATTTTAATTTCTAAAGGTCACTCATAATTATTTTAACTTTAAAAGTAGTGCACCTAAAATGTTTTCGAGCGACCTCTAAAAATAAATATCAACGAATTAATAATTATTTTATTGAATTTGATGAACAAACGAATAGAAATAAATCACGAGACACTCAAAAACTTTCTCGATACAAAATTTACCACCGTACTGTATCAAATATTTATAATTTTTTTAAATTTAAGTGTCTCGTGACTCATTTCTATTCTTTTGTTCATCAAATTCAATAAAACAAATGATTAGTTCGTTGATATTTATTTTTAGAGGTCGCTCGAAAGCACTGAAAGTTAAAATAATTATGAGTGATCTTTGGAAATTAAAATATCGATTTGAAATTTTCAGAATCGAGATTTTTTTCAACCTAGAAAATGATAAAATAACGAAAAGAAAATTTAAAAAAAAAATTGAATTTTTGACGATTTTGGAAATTTTTTAAAAATCTTGAGCGACCTCTAAAACATTTTTTTGAGCTGATTTTATGAGAGGACTCTTAAAACATGATAAACTAACATATTTTCGCAAGACACGAAAAAAAAATCGTTTTTTTTTGGACCACCCTACTGTTTACACTTCAACTAATCTCATTTGACCAGTGAAGGTCGGATGGGCAGTGGCCAAGTATAGGAGTAGCCTTGGAGCATATTTTATTTCGGAACTCATATAATAAACGTCGTAGGTACATTCTCGCAAAAATACATTTCAAACAAAATTTTAAATTCACAAAAGAAAATAAGTAAATAATTAATAAAATAATGAAAAAATAAATACACGTTTATGTAAATAATTGTGTTTTAGTACATTTAAAGGTAGCGTGTAATATATCAGGGGTTTTACCCATTTTTCTCTAGCGAGTGTATGTAATTCCCACAACTTTTTATATGCGCTCTCACGTCTGGAAACAGTCGGATGAAATTGGTTAAATTGTACTTTAAATTTTATTCAAAAATATACGCAGAAGTATTGTAACTTCAAATATAACCAGATGATTTATGAAAATAACATTTACAACAGCTACATCTTTGGTAAATCCAATATGTTATTTCAATGTCAATTATTCTCCTGAAACGACTAAAAATTATGTGAGATAAGTATCTCAAAATTAATCTTAGTCGTGATTTTAGTGAATAAAAATACAATTTTATTTATATTTTGTTTTTTAGATTTGTATTGGAAAAGAAAGCGAAATGAATGTAACACATATACAGTGTAGGAAAGTACCGATGGTCTATCACAAGTTACGTGAGAGGGATAAAGTAAGCCATAGAAATCCATGTGATAGACAAGGATGGCTATAATGAAGGCGTCTAATAGTCAACGCCCATTTCGCCCTTCCACAAATAAGATCCACTTCTTATTTGTGGAAGGGCGAAATGGGCGTTGACTATTAGACGCCTTCATTATAGCCATCCTTGTCTATCACATGGATTTCTATGGCTTACTTTATCGCTCTCACGTAACTTCTGATAGACCATCGGTACTTTCCTACACTGTATCTGCATTTTTTGTAAATTATAAATTTTAATTTTACTGTGAGCAATTGGAATTGGGGATAATTTATTTGAAGGTCTGCAGCATAAACGATTTCATATATGCCAGAAAATATAGCTTTTACTTAGCTATTTTGAATGGTTTTCTTGACTTTTTATGGTATAGAAACTTATAGTAGGTACTCACCATGAAAACCATGAAAATGTCTCTTTCTTCCTCCTATCAGCGCCAAAACAGAGTCCTTCGGAATCTTCTTTTTTGAGTCTCGAACACTTGACTCGCGGTTACGACACAATTTCCCGATACGATTATTTTTTTATACCGAATCACCACCGTTTTGTTCGTTGTTATTTCTAACCGTTCACGACTTTGAAATGTTCCTTTAGCGTTAATTCACCCTTGGGTAAAAAAAAATGCAGAACTTCGACGAACTGACGAGGACCAATCGATCTGAAACAGAAAGAGGGGTTTTAGCGCCAAAAGTGGTTGTTATTTCAGTAAGATCGTATCTTTGGGAGTTGGCCCTGTCTGATTTATTAAAGTTAAACAAATATAAACATACTTTAGATAGTGTTATCTATCATTATCTGTTTGAGACACGAGGCGTCTTTGGTGACGAAAAAAAAAAAATTACTACAAAATTGCTACACGCGCGATACGCGGTCTACGTGTGGGATCTTGCTCCTCTAGAGGTCATTGCTGTAAATTTAACTTAAAATACGCCGAGGAAAATGTGAATTGACTGAGATTAATAACTACAACTATTTTATTAGTCCAAGCATTATAGAGAAATGCTTACAGAAATTATTACCTGGACAAAAAAAATATGATCGTATAGAAAATTAAATTTTAAATTGAGTTTCTTGTTCTTTAAACTCGATCCAATATGGCGAACACGGTTAAAAAAAATCGCAAAGTTGAAAAAAACGGTTTTTCTAAAATAACTAAAAAAATATAGCACGGATTGAAAAATTTTAAATGAGAAAGTTGTAGGTTTTAAAAAGATCTATCGACTGATTTTTTGAAAGTATCGATTGCTTTGTTACTTTTCGAGATATATCGAAAAAACCGTTAAAAATCTTCTCTTTTCTCTTCTTCTATAACTCGTTT
>NW_019416478.1:1386646-1487833 GCF_000390285.2 Anoplophora glabripennis | reverse complement strand
TTCCCTTAACTTCTAGCCTCCCTAACTCTGTTAATTTTAATAGTACAAGAAAAAGCTAAGAGACCATTTTTATGTAGAATTGTCTGCTTTACAACTTTCATGAAAAACTTTATCTTGAAAAAGCCCTTTATTTTATCTTTTTCCACCCTTGGCCGGGGGTTGAACAAAAAATTACTCTCACTTATTGTTATAATATACCTTAAACTAACTCATATCAAAAATTCAGCCAAGTTGACAAAATTTCGATTTAAAGGCTTAGTTAATTGGACTATAAGGCACAGCGACTAATTTGAAGAAAAAATAAAATAAAGTAAAAAATGCGCCTGATAACTTAAAATACATAATTAGATTACAGAAATATTTAAAAACGACACATGCATAAAAATCACTGCTTAATTGCAGTTCAAAATACAGAAATATCGAAGTAATTTCAAAGCTACAATATTTTAAACCAAATAAATAATAATGACTCATTATTGTAAACTTTATTTGTCAACTTAGAAGTTAGTAGAATTTAAATTGTCGAAAGGTAACAGTAATACTTAAAATAATTATTGAAACAGATATTCGGCATATTTTTCAACAATTAATTTATCACATTTAAAATAAAAAATAGGAAAAAAGAATACAATCCACACTTAAGTTTACTCTTTATAGTCCAGACGATATCGGTTTCAGAAAGTTCATATTTGGATGAATCGTATATCCACGGAGATTTTTGGCTTTTTGTCTTTCACTAGAAATGAAAATTCTTCTCTCCGCATAAAAATAAACCTGGGCTAACTTTTGGCGGCACAATATATTAAAAAAATTCGAAAAATGTCATATTTTTCTTCCTATTTAATTATGTATCTTTTCAATAGTTGATTTTAGGCGAAAAGGGAAGAGGAAAAAATGTTTGTAATTAAATTCTTTACAAAATATGACTAGTTACAAATCGAATGAATCATGATTATTATTGTGAAAATCGAAAAAATCGCCAAAAATGAAGTTAAAAAACATTACTTTCGGGACAACAATTTTGGGATCTTTAAATTGGGTATAGGACCTTCATACTTGACTCAAGAAAACTTCATGTTATGTAGAATCATCACACCAAATTTCATCAAAATCGGTTAGATAGATTTTGCATAATAATATTGCAATCCAAATTTTGAAAAAAACTGCAAATTTTCAAAATTTTGCACAGCAAAAACCAAGGTCCTTAGATACTTGAAAATTTAATCACATATAGAAGGGCTCTTTGTTAGGAGAGCTCTCGCGCTTGTTTAAACATTGGTCGAATTTTTGTACTTACAAACAATTAGAATAACTTTGTGAATATTCAATCAAATCAAATTTTTTAAAGCAGGTTTTAAAAGTTATTGGAAAGGCGCTTCTTTTTAAAAAAATACAGAATGATGATGATTGACCTGGTAAGTACTCGAAATACCAAAGGTATTTTTCGAAAAATTAGCCCGGATGTCCCAGTACATTTAGTGTAAGTAACGGTTAACTTTCGTCGGCTATAACTGCGTAACTAATTGACCAATCGATTTGTTTCTTTTTAAAAGAAGCGTCTTTCCAATAACTTTTAAAACCTGTTTTAAAAAATTTGATTTGATTGAATATTCACAAAGTTATTCTAATTGTTTAGTCCAAAAATTCGACCAATGTTTAAACAAGCGCAAGAGCTCTCCTAATTGATGGATTCGAATTTTTCAAAAAGCATTTGAAAGCTTGAGAGCCCTTCTATATGTGATTAAATTTTCAAGTATCTAAGGACCTTTGTTTCTACTGTGCAAAATTTTGAAAATTTGCAATTTTTTTTCAAAATCTGGATTGGAAAATTATTATGCAAAATCTATAGAACCGATTTTGATGAAATTTGGTGTGATGATTCTACATAACATGAAGTTTTCTTGAGTCAAGTATAAAGGTCCTATACCCAATTTAAAGACCCCGAAAAAATTCCCTAAAAAGTAATGTTTTTTAACTCCATTTGTGGCGATTTTTTTCGATTTTTATAATAATAATGATGATACATTCGATTTGTAACTATAAAAAATTTAATTACAAACATTTTTTTCCTCTTCCATTTTCGCCTAGTCAACTCTTGAAAAGATACATAATTATATTAAAAAATATGACATTTTCCGAATTTTTTTAATAGAAAAATAGAAAAATTTTCATTTATAGTGATATTTGAAAGCCAAAGAGCCAAAAATCTTCGTGGATATACGATTTACCCAAACTAAAACAGATACCGCCTATATAGTCTATTATGTATATTACATTAAAATTAAATAAAATAGCTTTTATATAGAAGGAACAAATACTCAACGTGCAATTTGGTCATCGGTATTAGTTATACTTGAAAATAGCCAGGCCACATTAACAGAATCAACTTTAATTTTATGTTAGAAACAAAATTAATATACAGGGTGTTAAAATATTTATAGTGATAAAATTTGGGAGATGAAATTTTTTTAATAGAGACTATTTTCCCATGGATAATTTATTCCAAAATACACTCCAATGGCGTAGTTATTGGGGGAGTAGGGGACCTTTTTTCAAAAAAATCGCACGCCACTGGTGTTTTAAATCATTTTAAACGTTTTTAAAATGTACAAAATCAATTTGTGGCAATAAAGTAGTATGCTTGTAAAGTATTCGTAAAATTTACCGGTCTTTAGATAATTGGGAAATCAAATAAGAAGATACTTAAGTACCTACGTTGCTATTTACCATTTTCTATTGATTGCTAAATGTGTAACAATACATTCAATACCTAATATTTTTGAGAGATCTCAAAAGACTATACAACGCCAAACGCCACTGTTTTGTGTGCTGCAAAAAGTTTGTTATTTTTCATACAAGTAAAAATATAATTTAATAAAAAAAAATATGGTATCCAATTCATTTCAACTGTAAAATAAACAAAAACAGTAGCGTTGTATAGTGTTTTGAAATCTCTCAAAAATATTAGGTATTGAATTTATTGTTGTACATTTAGCAATCAATAAAAAATTATAAATAGCAACGTAGGTACTTAAGTATCTTCATATTTGATTATCTAAAGACCAGTAAATTTTACGAATATTTTACAAGAATACTTTATTGCCACAAATTGATTGTACATTTTAAAAACATTTAAAATTATTTAAAAACCAGTGGCGTACGATTTTTTTTCAAAAAAGGTCCCCTACTCCCCCATAACTACGCCACTGGAGTGTATTTTGGAATAAGTTATCCATGAAAAAATAGTACCTACTAAAAAAAATATCATCCCCCAAATTTTATTACTCAATCTTTTATGCCAGTGAAGTTACAGGAAAAATTATATAAATATTTGAAACTTTTAACACCCTGTATCTCCGTAGTGAAGCGTCCTATCAAAAAGTTTTATAGGACAAAACTTGATTATTTCCACCGGTAGAATACGCTATTAAAGTTTGGCAAAACTTATCATTAACACCCTGTATTAAATATGAAATAGATACAATAACGTTCTAGAAAACAAATGCACATTGATACTAAAATAATAACAAAATATTATAAAGTAAAATTTCGAAAGGAAATTATATGTCTAGGTGTCTATACTACGTTTTTCTAATTCTTTGACTAATTTTCTTTATCTCACTTGCTACCCGCGCCTATCCGAAGTTACGTGAGAATATTCCCCAACAAGTTTCTTTGCCCCATTTCGCTTTCTGTCTGCAATCGTTTGATGTTAATTTTATCACTTTCTCTTAGTATTTTTAATCAATGACTAACCGCAACCGAGACCGTAACAATAACGACCTCAACAACGAACAGCGCATTGACACACGCATATACTTGTCAATAACATTATAATTGTTTTGTCTCAATACAAAACGTTATTGTAGAAATAATTTTTCGTCGGCAAATACACACCCAGTAGAAACCTTTCCCTAGGCGACCCGCAAATATTAAAAAACGATTTGAACACATGCACAGGTTAAAGTGTGCGTCGATGCTTTCTTTTATTTCTTTAGTTACTTCGTACTAATATCAATAATTATGGTCCTTAATTATAATTTAATTTTGGACTTGTAAGTCACCGATCTTTCAGCCTTACAAACGAAATGTAAATAAGTTAGGTTAGGTTTGACAAGCGACATAATGTCGCAACGTGTGAAACATGCTTAAAATTTAGTTCAATTAAACATTTGTGACCTATAAATTTTTGTATTTTATATGAGATTTTCATACAGACTTACCCAGAATGAAGAAGTGAAAATTACAAATCATAGAAACACACTTTTCATTGGAAAAACAATAAAATGCACGCGATGTACGTATACAAAGTTCTACAGAAATGTTTACTCCGGCAGTTAAGGTTTTCCCATAAACACAGTCCGTGCCAAAACAAGGGATTTAAGAAAAATCACTGCATCGTCAGAAAAACAAACGAGTCAAATTGTTATCACTATCATTTTGGGATATGGTCTGGGAGTATTATTAAAACAAATATTTTATTTTCATCTCATACAAAACTGCTTCATATTATAATAAAGATGAGATAGACACGAGTGTTATCGCACGTTATCTAATAAAATTTTTATTAATTTGTCTAAATGATAATGATTCTGTTACTTAATGATTACATGCTCTTTGGGTATTAGATGCAATGAATTGATATTTGGCAAGAAAATTAAGATTGGGACAGTTTGGTGTTAAAATTTATATATACAATAAATTATAAAAAAACAAATGATCAACTACAAAAAAAATTGTACAATGGTAAATCTTAAAACAAGTATAGTTAAATTAAAAGACGCAAGCTGATAAAACTGTAATTATTGGAAAACTAATATGTCATCTGTCATATATGTTTTATTGAGATGAGCCACACATGACTGCATTTTTTAATAACATTTTATAAAATACGGTTCGTCTCTGCCTCTTATAAGATTTGCCATTGTACAATTTTTTTTTGTACTTGATCATTCCTTTTTTTGATAACTTATTGTTTGTTAGTTAATAAGTGGCGTGAATAAAGTTATTATAACAATATTTTAAAAGAATATTTGTCATTTAAATAAAATAATAGATTTTCTTGTTACATTACAAATTGCATATTGAAGTCGACATATTTCGAAAACAAGTAAATATAGGGAAAAACTTTATATTATCAAAATTACTCAAAATTTAACGATCTTTCAGATGGACTGCATTTTCACGTTCCAGGGATCAAAAATTTTTTTATCGACACGCCATCTATACAAAAAGATTTGAACTAACAATGTTAACTGCAATTTGAAGTTATTCGAGGGATCTAAGAACCCAGTTTACGCAAGTAAAATGAATTTCTTCATTTCGGAGATATTGACAGAGGGAATGTTAAAAGGCACACGCTGTATATAAAGAATGATCCCACAAGTTTTGGAGGGAAATAGGACGAGTCCCAAAAATTAAGCAAATCGTAATTGTTCCACTGCCTAAAAATTACGAACGTCCTATATTTTCTTTGTCATTTTAACGAGTTCGACAAAATTGAAATTATTGTAATATGCACAAAGAAAATTACTAGATTTTACAAATGTATCGAGCACAGGTCGTAGGTGCGCTAAATTAGGCCGATTCTTTGTACATCGATGGTGATGTGTCATCAGGAAATAATAGTTCACGCCCTTTTGTATTGCGACATTTCACAAGTCTGGGTAGAAAAGGCATATTTTGTGGGTTAGGTTGTGATGTAAATACTTTCTTGTCAAAGTATTAAACAATGCGTGTAGTAACTATGTAATTTTTAAAGGTATTTTTGGACTCCGTGAATTGAACTTTTATTTCCCAGTTTATTTTTAATCCCAATAACAAGAACAAAGGTACTTACAGTTAAAAACCAAATGATTGCTGAGATAGTATGACAACTGTTAGACAGTTTTACATGATATCTACATTTAATTTCTTGCTTATCAGTCCATAAAAATTTTAATAATTAACTTTGGTTGTTTGAACCCACGGAATACAAAAAATTGCGTTTGTACCTCCAGGAAAGTACTTTGAAGTCACTCAGGCGAAAAAAGCGCGTTAGCCCTTTGTACGTTATTCCAGTGACGGCTCGTTGGGATGGGCAGAGTAGGCAGTTCCCACCCTGATAATTTCATATTTGCGCCACGCCAGGCAAGCTCGCATATGCCCGTCGAGTGCTGTATCAGCTAAAGCCAGCTAAGGCTTTTCGCCAGCGATTGGAAATGCACATATGTATATTTATTTGCTGTAATTTTGTTCATTAAATGAATTTTTAAACATTATAACAATTTTTCCCTGGAAAGGTATTCCAGAAAAAGGTATTTTAATAAATGAAATAATAAATCGTTTTATAATAATGTGTAAATCGAGTTAAAAAATAAATATCTACGGTGCCATGTTGAATATTCTGTGATAATGATAATTATAATTATTAAGTTTTTTTTTAACTCGTTGCTTTTAAAAGAGAAATCTTCAATGTTTTAATAGATTCGAATTTGTAAATATGGAAGTGGTAAATTTTTAGGACTTTTAAATCCAATATTTATTTTTTCGTCAAATAATAAAGAAACTGTTAGATATAAAAAAAACGTTTGTTTCATTTAATACATTTTTTGAATTTCAATCAGCTTTTTAATAAATTATAATATGAGTATACATAAATTGCCTTACGCACCGGGCAAACCCTTCGGCTTCACTCGTATATTCCTCGAGTACTTACTATCTTCTTGCGATGTGTCATTGTCGTTTGTTTATGTTTAACCTATAATTGTAATGGTGGTTTAGGCAAGTTTTTATTGTTTAATAGTTTGGAGTAAAGCAAAATGGCAAGTGAAATTCGCGAATTGATGAGTAGCAATATTAATGTATCGTTAATTTTTTTATTAGATAAGAAATTTAGTACGTTGACTTTCGATGATAAATTATTTATTTCAAAATTAAAATCTACGCCTGACATGAAAAATTTAACAAATAAAAACAATTGCGGAAGTAACGGATCATTTAGTAAAAATTGGTACAATAAATATGAGTGGTTAACAGGCAGCGAAACCAAAACCAAATTATATTAGAATTGTTTACTATGTAATGAAAAAAGTTAAAACACCGTGGAACTATCTAGGATATTCAGATCTGAAACATATTAATGAATCCTTACAAAAAAACAGGAGCGATCGAATTAGCATACATATTCATCATTAAAATTTAAATTATTAGGAAAAAAAACATTCAAACTTTTCTTGATTCCGCATTTCGTGAGAATATTTTAAAACATAATAAAGTCTTGGAAAAAATAGACATTGTAAAGCACTTTATTGATATGATTATTTACTTAGCTACACAAGAACAAGATTTAAGGACTATAATGAATCAGATAATTCCATTAATCAAGGCAATTTTCGTGAGCTTGCAAACTTACTTCCAAGGTACGATAATAAATTTAGTGTTTTTAGAAAAAAGTCTAGTTTTTAGCAGCCTTTCAAAAACTATTCAAAATGATTTAATAGAGAGCATCAATGGTCTAGCTCTAGCATCTGAGGTGATATTCTCAGAAATAAGAAATGCTCTATATTTCGCGGGCAAGTACCCAAATGAAATAACGGATGTTAAATCTTTATCTCAGTTATTAGTAGTTTTTAGATATGTTCATTGTGGTAAATTAGTTGAAAGATTTATGGGATTTTTTTATATAAGCAAGGGGAAAAAAGCTGCGGATCATTTGTTAACAAAAAATAAAAAAAAATTTGATATAGAAAATAAATTAGTAGGCCAGTAGAGTGCAATTATTCTTATATGATATTAAGTTACATGAGGAAAAATATTTTGCCCACCCATCTCATAAAGCCACGAGCCGCCACTGCGTTATTCTGCACTCAATGCTAATTCCAGGAAGAATAGTGTTACTTTTAAAGATTAAATAAGCTATGATAAAAACAAAAATTAACTAATGCATTTCATTTAGTTGCTAAGGTAATTTGACTGGCCCTTAGAAGTATTTAGATTTGATATTTCTGACAGCAGAATTAAACAGCATCTTTTAATCTTTCAGGTCTTTTGGCCTATAAATAATAAACAGTTCTAACTGCGTCTGTTTTGTAACCAATTTCCAATTTTTATAGCTCGCTATCACTCAGAAATGCATACAAATCGTGTGGAGTTTCGAACAGCGCAAAAATTATTTTAAACTCAACAACTAAGCAATTCGCGTGTAAAGAAGAGACAAAGGACGGGTATGACTGAGGTGATTTAATTTGTGGGACTTCCCGACTAACAAAATCAGGAGCTCAAAATCAATTTTCTGTGTTTCTGTTACGTGGAAGCTACCTGCCTCGGCTACACACTAGCGTCAGTGATAACAACAATAACTATTGTGGGTGTGTGTGTAACTAAATACGAACCTTCGTGTAAGAGCAGATATCCTAAGCGAAAAGTAGATATGACGAGGGGCAAAGCGAAACTTAAAAATTAAAAAGAACTGGCACCTAATACTAGAACTGGCTTTAAAACTGGCATCGGTGTGTGGTTGAGAGAACCTTCGGTGAGTGTAGTTACATCTAACTGTCGCCGTGCGTGAACATCAGACCATAGTCCAAACGAACAAGTATTATCAAACATGGGTGAGTTCGAGCGGCAGTTTGACCACGTTCTCATGCGGCATGATCGCAGCTGACGTCGGGCGCCGTCGCGGTTAGAAAATAACAACTGATTTGTTTAGATTGACTATGGCATAGCGCACCGTGTTTACCAGGGCCCCACTATCGCGGTCCCCACCCATAGTAAAAGGCTATGTACGGACATTCTAATAGCACCGCATAGGACGGGTTCGGCCTGGCAAAAACATAGGGGACACGGTTTATAGGGAGCCGTCAATATAGACGCGAGCGCGACGTTTCCTCAAGTTTTCTCGTCACCGCATTAAAATGCACACCATGGACTTAAAGATGTACTAAAGTACACTGAGGGAAGTTTAAGAAAGTTTCGCTACGGTAATCCGTATTAAAATGTCAATTTTTCTTGTTAGTGTTACAATATCACATGTCAAGGTTAAGGGAAACCACAATACACTGTAAAAAAATCAGTGTGAGTGAAAGAAATAAAGGTTGAGCACATTTTTACTCAATATTTTATCCATTAAACTAAAACTGAGTACTTTCACTCAAATATAGGTACTCCTTAAATAATTTCCTCACGTAAACTCGTATTTGGTGCACTTGTACCTAAATCAGAGTAAATCGCCTCGTTACTGAGCGATCCCACCCTTTTTCATATCCAGATGCATTGTCTTTGTCTGTTCCCATCGTCCCATTAGGTTATCTCGTGACAGTGGCGTGGTGGATGGCAGTATGGCGTACGGTGTTCGGTGTGCAGTGCCATTCCTGGATATTCTGCCGTCCTGTGCAAAAAATTAATTGCCGCCCTACTCTTGAATGAAATTTTGAAATAAAAATACTGGTTTGAGTAAGTGACGTCAAAAATTGAAACCCCATCATTTTGTGATATTTGATAAGGAACCTTTCATAAAACAACGTTATTAAAAATAAATAAAAACCTTATTGTATTTAGATTCATAGTTATTTACATGCGATAAAAAACAAAACTTAAAAATAAATACACAAACAACCGAAAAATCGCAAAAATAAAATAAGTCTATAATACAGGGTGATTTAGAACTTATCAAAAAAAAAATTCTGGATGTACAGGGCACCCTTATAAATACAATTTTGTAAAGAAAGAATCAAAAAGGTCAGTTCGAAATTGATTTAAAAATACACTTCTGCACGGCACTGGAAACTGGTCCACTGTAAAACCTGACCTCGCACAATGCGACCGGTATGGCGGCGTGATAAAAACGGACAAAAACTTTCGCAAGGAAAGAAATATGTAAATAGAATTTTATCGCACCTATTTTATATCGGCAAATTCAAATGCTTTTGCCTTTATTAATTATTAATAAAATTAATTTGTGTTTTTAATAATTTAATAATAAAATCATTTGACATACCCGATGCTGCAACAGCAATTGTTCAAAATTTTATCCACTCACGTGTAAACAAATTTGGGTCCGTCTTACTCACTTTCTACGAACTAACACAAATGATGTCTTGCTTCACCATAACACAAATACTTTACCATAATACAAATGTTGTCTTGCTTCACCATAAATTAAAACGATATCCATCAACTCTGAGTTGCTATACACGCAAGCCATTTTTGACAGTAACTACTAAAAAACTGATGTAAATACCACAGATAACAGGTAAAAACTACCACAACGACGGATTTCAGTATTAGGAGTCACATGGCTCTCCACGCGTATTGCGAATGACGATAGAGACTACAGTTGTCCAGCTATGTAGTGGTTTAATGTGCTATAACTTCAATAATTTTTTTCTCAGAAACTATAAGGATTTTACAATATTTTTTTACAATATTGACTCCATGCCTCATGCCGCATCTATTCCCAAATTTTTTTGGATAAGTTGTGAATCACCCTGTATAATATCTATAATATATACATATTTATAATAAATTATAAATAAAATTAAAGTAAAACCCTACGAGCTTTTTTAGAAGCAAAATCGTGTATTATATTTGATATGTCTAAGTTTTGACAAATTTCATGTTCAATTGAAATAGTGGCAAGGTTTGTCAATCTTTCTTGGGACAAAGAGTAGACGGTAAGAAATTTTTAATGAGTTTTAATTTACTAAAACTCCTTTTCCCAGAGGCAACCGTCACAGGTAATGTAAGAAATATTTTTAGAGCTAGGGCTAAATTAGGAAAACAAGAGGTAAGATCATTGGTGATTATATAATTTAATATAAAGTAGGGTTTGGATTCTTCAAGCGATGTAACAATGGCTTAAAAACATAAAATTGCATTATAGAGCTCATTTCCATCGATATCTCGTTGAAGGAAGTCCCCATTTCCTTGTAAATAAGAATCTAGATCCAAACATGATTTTCTCAAAAATTCTGGTTCCATTTCGTGAAACTCATATAAACATTTAAATAAATTATTAGATTCTTCTATTAAAGAAAATCTTTCTTGTAGTGAATTGTTCGTGGTATCTAATATAGGTACTAAAATAAAAATGTACATTAAAATTTTGTTTTTGGGGAAGAGGAAATTCGGGCAAAATATTAACTTCTGCAGCTATCGATTCAGATTCTTTTATAAATGAAATTAAAACTTTCATCAGTTCTTTTTTCACTAATATAGTTAATTAAAATTTTTGAGGCAGTTACACATTCGGAAATATTAATTTTAGGATTATGAGACATTTTACTAACAACGTGAATTTTCCCGATTAATTAAACTGCGCCGTGGGGCGAGGTTGCCAAGTCTAACTAAAGTATTGTAAGGGGTCTTTTATATGGAATTTATATACTGTTTTACGAACGAAATGCCGCCCCCTAATTCCTGCCGCCCCGTGCGAGTGCATGTGCTGCACCCCCGCCAGGAATGGCCTTGACGGTGTGCTTTGGAGCTGCACAAGTAGGTATCGGTTTATCTGATTATTCTAGTGAAAACTGTATTTAAATGCAGTGATTTAATTACAATAATTAAAGACAACATATTAAGTCTCGATTAATATTTGGTTAAATAAACGGATAGTTAAATTGTTATCTATAATGATGTATTTATAACGTACAAACGGGTCTATTCTGTAACGCTTTTCGTTAAATTTTAACGTCAAGGCCATAGTTAAAATTTTAACCTCCTATTATTTAACTCGATACTGTATTCTGTAAAATTTTAATGGATTTATTTTAATCTAATATGTTAAAATTTAGCGGGACCAAAATAGATGCTGTTAAAATTTAACATGGCTTGACAAATGGTATAATTGATCTATATTATTTATAAACGTTATAACGACTCTACAAATTAAATCATTTCAAGCTTTATTTGCAACCACAATTTAATGTGGCTGCAAATTGGTGTAAAATATCGTTGACTTCCAAAAAGTCAACAAATAATTGGAACTTGTTTTTTGTCGTGTTTCTTTTCTTCACCCCCCATAATATTATTATTTGTACTAATCCACCAATCGGGGTTATATTATCACAAATCGACGTCTTTTACTCATAGAAAAATATAAATATTTCTGTATGCTTTTAACTTACTGCTAACTTCACTAACATTGAAAAATTAACGTACGGCTAACAAAATTGTTTTAACTGGGCCGTTAAAAAACTTATACCGAGTACCAGTTGGAGTTACTATTTTTAGCGGTAGGGTTAATTTTAACCTATAAGATACAGAATACAGCTGAATATCGGTTATGGCAATTTATTTATCCGATCAGTGAATCAATCGAGACCTAAATTATTATCTCTAAAACAAATCTGTGTTGAAACCACCATAACTGTTTAGTAGTTTATGACAATGATTTTTGAATTAAAATTTCAAAAAATTATAAAGTGGTGCAAAACATCTCCAAACATTAATAATGTGGATTGTGGAAGCATTTATTAAGTAAATTGTACACATTAGTCTATTTCAAATAACATGGCTTTTACTCAAAAATTATACAAATGTAATAAATTACAAAAAAATTATTACAAAATACCGATTTTCATCTCTTAACTTCAAGGATTAATATATACTATCATTTGCAGAACACGCTGTATAGCGTCTAATTAATTTCAACACTGTATATCCTAATTTATGAGTGATTTATTTTTGCACTCAATATTTACTTAATTAAAAACCAAGTCTGAGTAAAAAATGACTCAGTAATAGTTAAATTTAAATCATATTAGAGAAAAAGTCAACTGTAAATTGGTTTTATATACTCAGAATAGAGTCAAAAGTCACTCAATTGATAGTTAGCAGTAGCTCGAATTTGAGTAAAACTCACCCATTTCTGACGCAACAGCTCAATTGTACTCATACTAATATAGTGAAAATTACTCACAATCGGATGTGGACAAAAATTGATACATTATTGAGTAAAATTGAGTGAAATTTGAGTGAATTTTTTTTACAGTGTATAGGAGGCTGATTTTCAGGCATTTCTCACGAATATTTTTGAGTGGGACAAATTCATTAATATTTGATCAAACTTTGACATTATTTTATCAATATTTTAAATTACATTTACAAATTTTTTCAAGTCAATTAAGTTGAAAATGCCGATGTTGGGGGTTGGGTTGTTGTCCACCCAAGGTCGTCGTCCTAGGTCGTTGTTCACAATTTTGATGTAAAAGCAAACTGGTTTTTTTCTTGCACTATTATGATTTCTATGAACAGGAACCTCGTTGGGGGTAAAAATTGTGAAAATTTAAGTTGTGACAAGTGTTTGAAAAGAATGAATCGATTTTCACCATTTTTTTCACTTATCTTGAATAAAAATCACCCTTAAAATTATGATATCATCCCAATTGCTGGTTCATATTTTTTGTAATTTCATAACGAAACACACTTTAAATTTTCATAACGATCAATCAGCGATTTCAGCACAAAGATCAATCGTAGAGATTATTTCAAGGTCAATTTGGATTTTTTAGATACAATAGATGTATTTCTGACAGCGAAAACGGATAGATCGAAAAATTTTATGTTCTATGTTATGGTTCAAAGTGACCCTAAATGCTTATTTTAGGGTTGAAGGGGCAAGATTTTGCGATATATTTTGGGAAAGCTCTTACGACGACGGATTATGCTTGAAAATCTTATGGTTTGATGGAATCAAACGATGTTGACCTTGACAATGATCTAAAGGTCAAGCTTGAAGATTCTTTAAAGGTCAAATCAAGTTTTGTTTGCAGTCCCATTAAGTTATGGCCCAGCCAATCAAGGCAAGATCGCTATAACTCGATGAGTCAAGGCAAGGCCACTATGACCCATGGTCGAAGCTATCTTGCCTTGATTGGCTGGGCCATAACGATCTTGCCTTAACTTAATGGGGATGCAAACAGGGTTCTCCTATCTCGTACCTTGATTTGACCTTCAAAGAACCTTCAAGCTTGACCTCTAGGTCACTATCAAGGTCATCATCGTATAGTTCCATCAAACCGTAAAATTTTCAACCAGAATCTGTCGTCGTAAGTGATTTCCCGAAAAATTTCTTAACCTTAAAATAACATTTTAGGGTCATTTTGACCCATAACATAAAATATTCCGCTCTATTCATTTCCGGTGTTACAAATATATCTATCATATCTAAAAATGTCAGTTGACCTTGAAATGACCTTTGTGTCAAGGTCACCTTCGAATGCCTCCCTCAGAACCCTACGTTTATGTCTAAAAAGTTTCTCTTAAAAGTGCTTTCCTAAGAGGATATTGCAATGCATTATTTAAAATGAGACACCGTGTATATTTCTTTGAATCGAAAGAAAATTTCATAAAACTTTGACGTTTACCATTTTTTCTAGATGGAGGTTAAAAAAAATAAGTGCCCTTAGTACCCCTGATTTACTTGTTCGCAGAATATTCGATCGAAACGTCGATGTGAGAGAAGGGATCTGGAATAAAAACAGCCAATACGCGAACCTCTTCCCCTTTTATGTATTTCTGGTTTACCCACTGAGCGCCGCGGCAGGTCAGTTGATAATTACTTTTAAATGACCATTTTCGAAAGCAATGATTATCGGTTTGGTTTCGAGTGACCAACTAATAACAGTTCGCGTACGAAAAATGTAGACGTTACTCGGTTCGGCATGACTCCGACATGCATTTGCCATAGAAATCGTGAAATCAACCGCGAACCTCACCGTAAAATTAAAATAAAATTAACGTTTATGCCCCGCAAAACCAAACCGGCCCGACTGGCACGTCCGGGCGTTTGGAGAAAACATAGGAGACATAAAAACGCTAAATTAACTACAATAAACTGGTCTCTGTCGCAATAATATAAATTAGGAATTTAAATATGTGTGACATGAAATATAATTCTTATCAAATTGACGCGATAATTATTAATAAGTATTTAGAAATACGGGGTGCGCCAAATTTTATAGTCAAACTGTAACAGTTGATGATGAAGTCTAACATAAAGAGTTGCTATAAACATAGATCGCAAAATATCGCTTTGAAGATATACAGCGTGTTGAAATTAAAAATAAACACACATATCTCTTAATACTCCAGTCGAGTTAGATTATTAAACCCAAGAACTTCAAAAAAATATTGGTAGACATTTTTATTACACTTTATGACGGGGAAGGCTATGTAGAATGATAATATCAAAAAAATTACTCGAAAGAATTGACACTAAGTTGGCAAATTGCAAATAAGTATGGCAAATTTACGTGTTTTTTCACTTTTTTACTATCCACGAAAATCTAGACGACCTATCGGAACTGTAAAACAGAGGTCGAATGCGGAAATTTTCAAAACTTGCGCATTATTATTGCAAGAAGCTATGGATGTTGATGAAATTTATGGGAAAGACGGACCAACATGTGTGCCAATCGCCGATTTAATTGACCGTAAAATTATCGTTCCAGCTATTTGTTAAATAATTTCTTTTGTTTTTTTGCAACTAATTGTTTAATTACTAAACGTTAATTTTAGATGTTAATATCGTAGATATAACGAGCGTTCAAATAAAAACTTGGTCAAGTTGGTTCTGAAAATTTGGACGAAGGGCGTAGCGTATAGCAAATGAACTTAAACGTCATCTGTCAAAGCGCTATATCGCCGCTATCAATTTGAATATTTTCGTTTTAAAAAGCGTTTAAAATGGTGTTTTCTCAAGAACAAAAAGTGTTTATCATAGAGTCCTACTTTAGAAATGGACGCAAGATTGATGGAATATGGAAGTATTCTATTGAGGAATGTTTCATAGAATTTCAAAATCAATTTCCCGGCGTTGTTGAGTACAAAATTTTTTAAAGTGCAGTTCAGCGTTGTGTTAATGTTTTTCGTGAAACGGGCAGTGTAACAAGAAAAGAAGGAAGCGGCCGACATAAAAAGCGGACTGAAGAATTAAAAGAAAATGTCCAACAAATAAATAATGGAAAATGCGCCAAGAACTTCTGTACGTGTTTTATCACAAATGGTGGGAGTATCAGTCGGTACCTGCCACACAGTGTTAAAAAAAGATTTGCGTTTGTTCTCCTTTAATTGTTTGTTATTGTTATTACGATTATTCTTTAAAATAAAGTTATAATATAGTCATTAACGTTATTGAAACTGACAGCTGCTATACAGCTCGTTGAGAAATGAGGTTAAGTTGGTTGCTATAAGCTACTCCCTACGTCCAATGTGTCAGAGCCAACTTCGACCACGTTTTTATTTGAACGCTCGTTAGATTCCATCTGATCCAAAGAAAAACAAAAATTTCAAAAAGTTGAAATTAAGTTGCCCTCTACAACTAACAAAGTAAGACGTGCAAAACAATGTTATAAACAAATTGTCACAGGGCCAGGCAAAAGCCGCTCGGGAATTCCCTCTTTTTGAATTAAATAGAGCTTATTTTTAGGGTAATTGAAAAAAAAAAGTGAGATCACCTACGCCTCTTTGTTCCCACGATAGCTTTTTTTATAACGTTAATTGTTTATTAACTATAGGACGTATCGAATCGAGATTTTAGAGATAAACAATAGTTCATGTAATAAACGCGCTAGCAGCAGTAAAAGTTAACGTTAATGAAAGGCCTACACGCGGGAGGAGCGCCGGGCCCGCGCATGCGCGTGAATGTCGCTCTCGTCGCGCGCCAGGTTTTTTACTTGATCATTTCAAATTCGGTTGCAAAAAGCAACTATTTCAAATCAACAAATCAATACTTTTTTATGTTATCATTAAGTGAATCGGAATATGCCTTTCCTGACGACAATTTCGTAAAAATACTCAATAATTATGATTAATTCAAGAGTTATTTTTATTAACTTTTGGAGAGATATGTTTATTAACTTTTGGATATTTTAATAAAAAAAATGGCAATTGTTTAGGAACTATTGTTTATAAAATACCCACTCACACGAACAGACATCTAAATTTCAATTCATTTCATCATAGTGATATAAAGAAAGCTGTATTTAAATGTTTGTACGATAGAGCCAAATTGATTTGTTCAAATGAAATTTTTTATAATGAGTTAAAATTCATAAAGAACCTACTGTAATAATAAATCAATACCTTGAAAATTTTATTGAAACAGTCTTTAGTAATATTGAAAACAAGACAAATTATGTTAGACAACAACAAGAAATTACATCCACAATAAAAATTCCATATACAGGCTGTTACAAATTTGCTTCTCACTACAGGGATCTCGAAAACGGTAAGAGATACAAACTAGCTTAAACGGGGACAAAGTTGCGTAATCAGGAGCCCAGCATTATGCCTCTAAATAATCAAGGCTACATGATTAATTTTCGAAATATTTGAAAAAAAACCGAAATTTTATAAATCCGTTTTTGTCTCATTTCAGCCTCGTTTGAGGCGACATTGAAAAAAGAAGAACACTTTCTCATGGCCACTTTTTACCCACTATCGAATGGCATAATCAATTTTTATATGTAACGTTTCGTCTCTCCAGGACCATCATCAACTTCATTTTTTTAAATACGACCCTGGAAATTTTATTACATTTTCTGCAAGGCTTCATGACCTCCAATACTGTACTGCCTCAGCCGGAACCAGATTCAGACGTTTTGTCTTGAAAAATTCATCTCCAGTGTATTCGTTCCAAATTTAATTGATGATGTTCCTAGAGAGACGAAACGTTACATATAAAAATGTTGAAATGAAACAAAAACGGATTTCCAAAATTTCGGTTTTTTTCAAATATTTCGAAAACTAATCATGTTAGCCTTGATTTTTTAGAGGCATAATGTTGGTCCTCTGATTACGCAACTTTGCCCATATTTAAGCTACTTCGTACCTCTTACCGTTTCCGAGATCCCTGTAATGAGAAACGAATTTTGTAACAGCCTGTATATACCTGTACTCTCGGAAAAATTAAGGAATATAGGCAACAAATTCAACATTAGAATAGTTTTTCAGACAACTAAATAATACTTTACGGAGTTTATTATCAAAAACGCGCCCGAATAATGTTTTTCGAAATTCAAAAAATTGCATTTATAGCATAGGTACCTTGTGAATGCAATAAGCATTATGTTGGGGAGATTTCTCAACCTGTGAATATTAGAATGAACGAAAAAATTTGCTATCACGCTTGGGAAAATGGTATAATTCAATAGGGTTTGGCTAAAATTTTGGAAAAAGAAAGAAAATACAGTTAAGAGAAAAATAAAAGAGATTATTTTATTTTATTGAATGATGAAAGATGTGCGACAAATTATTGAGATTTTTTGGTTAGGCAAAACTATTTTCATAAAAATAACCTTTGATTGATTCATTTGGTACAAGAGTTTATTTTACTAATTTTTTAAATTCTTTCAAAGGTGACAAAATACCCAAAAAATAAAGAAAACTAAGAAAAAAATTCATAAAAGCATTCTGCGGGGTGTCATTATGTTTATGGTTACGTACGCAACCCTCTGTATATTAAACAGACCTTACAATTTAACAACTCGATTAATTATGAAAAAAAAATCACCGCATTGGCTTACACATAATATGTGAACCAGTGACGGCGATACTAGGAAGCATTATTAATAAGACCCGTAGAATGTCGACGCCAGTGGGGAAATACATTTAAGTTCGGGTGGTATATCTTGTATTTTATTCAAAAAACGAGCCATTTTTGAGATATGTATATATTTTTTTGGTTAAATTAAGCCTAAGACGTAGTTGAATAAATTGAAAATACATTTAGAATTATTTGTTTCATAAAAAAGTAATAGAAAATCGTTAGAAATACAATTCTAAATATCATATGGTTACCATAAATCCAAAACAATCATTATCTGTAATTATTTATTTGCACTGTTCAGAAATTTGTAAGAATTACAATTGAAAAATAATGCAGTTACGAACGAAAAGTCCAAAACAATCATTGCATCAAAATCAGATACAGCTTGTAATTATTTATTAGTGATGTTTTTAGTGTTTCTATTTAATTATACTTCTATAAACAACCTCTTGCACTAAAAGGATGAGTCAAGGGGTTGATTATATAAGTTTAGTGTTGCCCAATCAGAAAGATCACACCGAGGAAGTAAATAACGTTTCTCCACTAATCATTAATCACTATAACAAGTTGACGATTCGAAAATATCCCTCTGTTTTCATTCTCAAAACACAAATATCCTTAAAGTTAAACATGACATTTTTTTAAATTTTGTTAACCTACCTTCCATAATTTGTAATATATATCACGTTATTATTTATCATTTAAAAAGAATAGGTAATAGGTCTGATATTAGGACCAGTTACGGATAATTTTAAAACCAGATAAAAAATATTGAGTACCTTGTGAAGTAGGCGTTAGTTGGCGAAATTCAATCAAGTTCATAAGAAATTATTTTTCTTTAAAATAATTTAAATAATCACACTCTTTTATCGGATCATACTTAAGGACTACCCTGTATATATAATGCAATGTAAAATATGTCACCTTTGACAACCAAAGTTGACATTATTTGAGTAGTTCTGAACACTGAACACATATAGGTACATACCATGCTGTCTATATTCATGTTATTCTCAGAGATATGAGCAAAATATATTAAAGTTCCCTAGATTAAATATTTTAAACGTTTGTTTTTTTTACATTTATAAGTATTACATTTTCTATTTCAGTCGTCGCAATGTATGCGTATAGGCAACACAACATACAGCTCAAACAATTCATAATAGTATAATTATATAACGCAAATTATAATTTCGATTTCAAATATTACTAAAATTAAATAAGACTTTAATACAATAAATTGCATGTATACTTAAAAAATCAGTTTTATGTATATTCAAGGCAAAATAGTGATACCATTATTAAATTTTATTGCGAACACGCCATCTGCTTCTTAACCAATAATAATCGTTCTCTAACCTAGTTTCCCTAATGCAAGCCAGGGGGAGCCCTTTTAGTTTTAAAAAGTGTTATTATTACTGTAATTGTAACTTTTGTAGACTATTTGTTAATGAAATAAAAGTTTTATGGTTTCAGTTTCGACAGTTTTAACTGCAAATGTTGAGTTATACTAATACAGTGATAATACAACCTGTGAAAATGTACAAGTGAGTACCTACTTACTGTTATCAATTATAACAAAGGAAAAATTAGTACATATTTAGACACTATAAATAGTGCAAAATTTCATTTTTATAAACAGATACTTATGCAAATTGGACATATACCTACCTATCCCTTTAATTATTTTCAATAGGTAGGTAAATAGTTAAAACTGCTTCAAGTTTTTCAAAATGTATACAAAATAAGTAGGTTACCTACCGAACTTATTTAGTACAATGACCACCAATTTATTTGCAATTTGCAAAGTGATCTCTCTTTGTCCAGTTGTCAATTAATCTTTAAGAAAAAAAAAATTGAAACAATTTCAGAACAATTTGAGGTTATACTGGACAGTTAATTTTTGATGCGGATGTGCAGGAATAGGGAGAGTAGGTACAGGGACCTGATCCCCACATTTTTTTGTATTAAGTAGAATATAATATACTTATTTTATATTTTCTGATAACCAACATTTAAGTCAGCAAATAAAGCTCCCGCCTCACATATTTCGGTTTGCGATACGCCACTAGGTATATAGTGATATTCAGAATTATGCTATTTTGCAAATTGAGCTGTTCATTATAACGTTTATCAAAGAAAATGATAAGTTGGTTTAATGCTGGGGGCATAAAATAGATAAAGACAATGATAAAGTATAATAAGCAGTTCCTAGATTCTGCTGTGTCTAAAAATAGGGGATGCTCATCATATCACGGAAATCACACTTATAAACATTTAAAAAATATTGTTGATACCTGTTTAGTTGTTCTTGTGAGAAATTAATTGGTGTTAAAATAATGAAGGTGAAAATTTTCGTCTATCTATGCTCAAACAATTTTTTAAATTATGAGAAAAGTACTAAACATTCGTTAACTTATTTACACTGATTTACGTGTTAGTCCAGGCGATAGAGCAGTAAAAGTAGGCTTTGGCGTTTGTGTTTGAAGTCATCTATATTGTTGTACAGAAAAATCCCAAATATTATGTAGAATAAGAATCCGAGTTTGCCTATTCCTTAGAGCAAGTACAAGCTCTATTCCAAAAAACCATTGCTAAATTCAGGGGAACAACACACATACAAAAAGAACGAAAAATTACCCGTTTTTCGACATATTTTCCCTGTAGCATTGAAAGTAAGCTCTAAATCAAAGAAAGTCATTCTTTATTTTTTGTTTATTTGGCGATTTTCTATAAAGTTACAACAAGTGCTAATAAAAAAAGTTGAATTTTGCATTAACAATGGGCGACAATTTGAAGAAAATCATATGTATATTTGGAGCAATTTTTAAAATAAGTAAATATAAATAAATATTTATGAAACTTTGTGAATAAAGAGTAAAACATTATGTCAATTCTATCCTAAAAATTTTGCAACGATCGATCGCGTGGTTTTCGATTGGCAGGATTGTTAATTAAACAAATTTCAAAAAGTTTATCGCGTACCGTGGGCGTGGGTTTAAATTAATGTTAGAAAGGGCACACATTTTTTTAGAGATACTTGTCATAATAAACAATGATCAATAATACTAAAAATATCTATTTTTACATTTTTATAACCATTTAGAATTTTTTTTAAATTCAACATTTTAAAATAAACAATTATTTATTGCCCATGGAATTTCCTATGCAATCGACAAAATCTTGCACACATAAAAACTATGTATTAGCCAAATACGACAGCACTCTACTGTCATCTTTTATCGCACATACGCATTTTGAAACCCAGGCAGCGCGCGGCAACGCAGCTCTCAGTCATCACCTCTGCCGAGAAATTCCAGTAACCACGGTACCTTTCTTGATTCTTCTTTCATTAAACTTTTATCTGTCGAAAATGCACTAAACGGATATTGAAAGTTAGCAATAAAAACAATTTTTTTTCTCGATTTCACGAGCTATAAATTATTATTACTTAAATTAAAAAAAAAATTGTAAATGGTTATAGAAGTGTAAAAATAAGTATTTTTTAATCGATCGTTGCACAATTTTTAGGGTAGAACTGACATGTTTTACTATTTGTTCACAAAGTTTTATCAATCTTTATAAATATTTACTTATTTTAAAAAGTGCTCCAAATATACATACGATTTTCTACTATTCTTCGCCCATTGTTGCAAAATCGCAGTTGTAACTTTATAGAAAATCGTCAAATAAACAAAAAAATAAAAAATTACTTTTTTGTATTTAGTTCTTACTTTCAATGTTACAGGGAAAAATATGTCGAAAAATGGGTAATTTTTCCTTCTTTTTGTATGTTTGTAGTTCTCCTGAATTTAGCAATGATTGTTTTGGAATATCGAATTCTAATATTTGGGATTTTTCTGTCCAACAAAATAGATTACTTCAAATACAAATGCCCCGAATGCTCTATCTCTATCGCCTGTACTAGGTATGTTATATTTTTCATGACTTGTGGAAATGATCTATGATTTGGATTCTTTGAATGTTGTTATAATAATATTTCAATTTTACCATTATGCTACGTGCTACGTATTTTGAATGTAAACTATTTTTCAACATTTACTCAAATTTAATTTTTAAATCTGTTTAAGTAAATCTGACGAAAAATGGTAATATTTTTAAAAAAAATGGGTGCAAATTTGAATATCTTATTTATTTTATTATTTCTTTCTATGTAGGTATACAGGGTGGTCCGAATTTTATGCAGGAAACTTCGAGGGTAGATAGATATCTTTAAAATAATATGTGTTTGCCTTATAAACATCGATAAAAAACGAAACGGCACAAATATCTCCAATACCGTTAGAGATAGCTATAGGGAACCTATACACAGTTTGAAAGAGTTTTAAATTTCCCAACTCCCAAAGTAAAAATATACTGGGTGTTCCATTTAAAATAACCAAGTTATTGCTGTTTAAAGTTGAGAGAAGTATTCAGCAGTTTTTTGAACACCCTGTATAATACTAAGTGACGACAAATATAACAATTTATAACTTCAAGCATCTAAAATAGACCCTCCAAAGCTGCTTCCTTAAAATTATTTTTTTATTGCTGATATTAAATTTCTACGTTATGCTTGCATTTTCACTAAAATTGAAATATCTCACAAACTATAAGTCCTAGGTATGCAGAACCTTTAATAAAGTTCACCTATTTTTTTACGGTACTTTCAAAAATGCAGTAAAATACAGGGTGTTCCATTTAAAAAACATAACTTTGATATGGTACGCTTTTCCTGGACACCCTGTATATCTCAAAATAATTTTAAAATAACCATAATTAACCTACACATACCCACCTAAACAGGTTTCTGTAACATTTGCCGTTTGGTCACTAGCGACCGAGGCGTTCCAGGTGGCCCACCCTGTATACGAGTATATACTTTGAAAAAACGAGGACTGTCCATATCTTCCAAGGGAAAAACGGTGAATGTCCATATCACGTGGTATACGTACAACGTAAATATTTAGATAATATAAAGATAATAAACAATCATACTATTTTTATTAATAAATAATTGCCGTCGTCTAGATCTTCTACCCATAAAGAGAAATACAAAAACTTACAAGAGCATTTGTTCATCTGCAGCATAAGATTATTATACCCAATTGCCCTTTTCTAACCAATATCATGACTGATTAGATATAGCAAATTATTTGTAAGAATATTCTTATGTTTTGTAACGACTGACCTACCTTTCTTTGGACATTCCCCATTTTTCAGTTGTATGTTAATAAATTTTTTGTGACATTCCACCGTTTTCAGTCGTATTTTGTGAGTTTGTTACTTATTCAACATATTTTTTTTTACTAAAATAAAATATTTGCGAACATTACTTCATGATTGTTTTAATCATAGATTTTTTAAGGTAATTTTGAAATTAAAAACTTTATATATTTAAATAACAAATATGTACACAGTTGCAAAGTTTAAAAAGCTTATTCTGAACAAACATGTAAATGTGACATTCCTCCTTTTCCCCCGTGCTCTTCAACTGGAGACAATAATGTTTTACCACTGCTTTTCGATTTATTCAATCTTAAAAAGTATAATTACGACATAAATTACTCCTTATAAATACATACAAATAGTAAAAATAACTATATACAGTTAAACTATATACATTTTTTTAATATTTAAATACGATTGGATACATCATATATGTATAAACCCTAGAACATGTACGACATGGATTAAGTACGTTTACGGCGACAGTGTAGACGAGCGACAGAGAAAGAGAAAGATATAGTTTGGGTACTTCTTTCTCTCTCCACACTCTTCCTCAACGATTAGAGAGGGAGAGCGGATACTATCGCCATTTCTCTATACAAAGTCTACACTTTTTAACACCTGGTGCCTCCTCCATATGGTATATGCTCTAAGATATAAACAAATATTACACTCAGTAAAATATAATAAGTAGTAATAGTAGTAATAAATAAAATTACATTCCCCTATCAGTTTTTATGGTTATTGTAAATAAACTTATTTTTTACATTCATATTACATATATCCATAATAACTATTACAAAAATTTATAGATTCGTCTATTTTAGATATTAATTCGCTTCCTTTGAAGATGATGAAGGCATAGGCATAGGTACATTTGAAAAATTTGACATTTAAATACTGTTCTGTTTAACTAAATTAAATTTAATTAAATTAAACAAGTAACTTTATTAACTACCTCCACACTTGATGATATTTTACTTGAAGTCTGATACGTACAATTTAGCAAATAATGTATACCTTCTTTTAAAAAAATCGTCAGAACTCAAAAAAACAACCTAGCACTACCATCCACAGCTTGAACATCAAAATACACAGCACCGTCAGCAGCGCATAATGGGCCACCATAAGTTTGTAGTATTTCACAGCGCCTTTGGGGATGGTGTCCAAAGGATCTTTCAGTAGATACACCCTCGCACCTCTGGTGTAGGTATAAAAATACATGTCCCAGTTGAAATCGCCCATGCTGAACTCGAAAAGCTCCTTGTCCTGCTTTTTCATCCGCTTCCAAAGGGCCTGGATGTTTCCGTTTTTGAAATTCCACTGGCGTGTGCAAAAGTAGGCGAGCACGTCGCTGAACTTGTTGATTTTTTGGTAGCCCTTGACCAACCTGTAAAGAAATAGGAATATTAAGCTTTGTAATTATTCAAAAAATTAAATATACAGGGTGTTTCACAATGATGTGGAAATATTTTAAGGAGGTGTTTACAAAGTAATTTTAGGGGAAGAAAATATTCAAATCTCAAAATGGCAGAAAAAATTAGCTTTTATTTTTTTTCACGAAAACGGTTAAACTTAGAAATTTCAATTTTGGTACACACAACTAGTTGAATAGTATTTTTGGTAGTTTTTTTTTCTGGTTTATGTCTGAATCAAAGAAATTAGCACCCCTTGGTTTTGTTTCTCTCACAACTTTTTTCTATGTTAATCAATTCCAACAAAAAAATAGCTTTTAATACTACATTTCATTTAGAACTCTCCTCATTTTTTCGTATACTTAATGGTTTACGAGCAAAAAAATAAGTTATTTTCCTTGCCGACATAATTAGTATGACAGTTACCAAAAACGATTGTCATTTTTGACATGCTTTTTGCAAAAATTATTTTTTATCAATAGGAAAAGCTAAGCAAATATGAATTAAACATTTAATAAAAAAAAATAAAAGCTAATTTTTCGGCATTTTGAGATTTTAATATTTTCTCAGGGAGTGCTCAAATAAAAAAAAATTGGAAATACCCCCCCAAAATTATTTTTTAAACACCTTGCACATCATTATGAAACACTAGATTTTGAACTTTTCATCAATTTCTTCTTCTTACATATGGTTCATACCACATCATCAGTCTTCTACTTACTAGAAGCCACTTTTTAAGTAGTTTATTAATTAACTTTACTTTTCTTGTGCTTGCTTATTCTATAATTTTAATCAACATTTTATAGAAACTTTTTATGTGTACTTGCAAATATGTGTAACTCTCTTTTGTTCGTGAATTCTCCATGAATATACAGGGTGTTAATGATACACTCTGCCATACTTTAGTGACAGATTGGTCGTCACAAATCAATAAAAAGTGTTGCTGAATTAAAATGACCATGCCATACTTGAATAAATCGAAAATAACGAGGCTATTCACCACATGAAAAAAATCGTTAGCAATTTTTTGTTGGAAATACAACTTAGTTATGAAAAATATAAAAAAAAATCATTGGTATAACCATTTTTAATTTTCTGAAAGATACTAATCCCTCAGCTAAATCTTTACAATATTTTACCTGATGCCGTAAAAGAGTTAAACTCTTGTAAATTTAAAAGTATCAGGAAATATCTTTTTTTTTTATTCGGTGCAGGAGTATCTGAGTGCTACCACCATGTTTTTAAATTTTTAATTATTGCTTGTCTTGATTATTTTAACTGTACTTTTGCCGTTATGTAAGTTTTGTTAATCTGTTATTTTTTGTTTTATACATTGTGCATTATTGATTTTTAATATTTTTCTTTTTTTTACTATTGATATATGTTTGACTTACTACAATTGTACTTCTTTGTATAAAAAGTAGTTAATAAATTTATCTATCTATCTATCTACAATCCCCTAAAGAATTTAAAATTGCTACGTTCATGATTTTTTTTACTTATAATTACATTGTATTTTTTTGTGAGATGAATAGTTTTGTAGTTATCCTCGATTTTAAATTAAAATTTTGAAAAATAACGACTCGCCCGAATCTTCGATTCCACTCTGCCAGTATGCCGACCGTTTTCCGATTAATTGTTGCTGCTAAAATACCGTTTAGTATGCTCGGCATACGTGTAAATATAATTGTAATATTATAATTTTTTTGCAATTAACAATTACCTTTACTGGTGCATGTTCTACGGTTACCGGCTAATTGTACTTGTTCATTGGTCAGCATGCGCATAATTAACGATACCTTGAAGGGAGAAATCATTCGGCTATTTTGCAGCGGACTGACGGGATATAATCACTGCGTCTGCATCTGCGTTAATAGTTATTTAAGAGATACTTAAACACGTGATTTTTCTTTTTATTTCAGCATCCTGCATCTCGAAAACATGTTTATAAGAACTGTTTGTGACAAAAACCACCATTAAAATTTGACAGAATATTACCTATCGTCACCACAGAAATTAATTTACACATATTCAATACTTATTTACCTCTGCCTACCTTTATTTATTTGATGTCAACTGCCAAGTTAGGCTAGTGATCAGTTACATGACAGTTAAAATTAACATAAACAAAATATCAAATATACATAAGTGCACAAAAACTTTTAAAAAAGTCTAAAAATAAATACATATACCTATAGAAACGGATTTAATTAAAGTTGAGAATTCATCGTTTTATACAGTGGTATTATAACAAAAAATGTCAAAAAAATGTTGATACAGCACCTATTTATGCAAATTGAAGAAGTCCTTGGTGTATTAAATAAAATAAACACTCGAGGGATACTCTGCAACTCAATATATTAAAATTTAAATATTATAATTATCCCATTTATAAGTTTAAATAAAACAGAATAAAAAAGTCATCTTTAAGCTTGTGGTAGATAATAAATGAGTTTATAACGAACCAAGAACTTTTTGTGATGTGATTAATGTGACTGACGAAAGTTTGTTTGGAGTCAAACATGACACTGAAATCCTTGAATTGGTTACATTTTGATTAAAATATCTCATCAGTTTTATATGCACAATACAGGTAAAATGATTTTTTTTTGGGAAATGAAATGCAAAAACATTCTTGGTATTAATTGGCAAAAAGTTGGCTTTATACCATGTGTTAATCTTTGTTATATCACTGCAATTCCAAACAATTGGCATGCATCAGTGTAATGCTGTTAATATACGTTGATGTCGTTCATAAATAAATTAAACAGAAGTCAAAAAATTTTATTAGCTAACTTTTCTATTTAAACAAATAAGTGAGGAAAATAGTTTTTCACACTGCAGGGAAAACCATCAATTTTAGCGAAAAGTGACTCACAGACAGCATGTAGGGAATAAAATTATCTACAAAATGAGACTTGTTAAATTAAAATCGGTTAATAAACAAAAAAGTTATTTGCAAAAAAAACAAGAAAAGTGCCCATTTTTTAATTTGTTTATAACCATCGCATTTATTGTTAAAATTTTATAAAACCTATGACAAGTTGAGGGTTTTGTTATACTTTAAAAGTGTGCCAAAAGTGGGCGCTGTAGGTGCAATAGTTTTCACAAAATTCAATTTGTTTATAACGCAGGCTCCAAAAGTTATGAACTTTAAGCCTCTGTACAGGCGTTAATTTTCAACCAAACATGATTCTGAAAGCGTCATTGTAATCTTAAAGACGTAATTAAGCGACTTATTAGAAAATATCACCGGTTTCTTGACATTAACATTTTCAAATTGTGCATTAAAAAACATGCGTTTTTCGCTTATAAACAATTTGAATAAAATTGTTGCTATTTATACTACCTCACCTAAAATAGATTCAATGGATAGTTGGCAAAAAAATTACAATTTAAAAAAGCACCCTCTACGACCAACAGGAGATAAACATTAAGACTTGAATTTTTCGCAAAATAAAGTTTACGATGTAAACTACGATTTCCCGTGAATTACATTAAAAAATGTGGAAAATTAACGACTCGCGAGCCCTTTAAAGAGAAGATACTTGCTAAGTAAAATGTCCGGCGTGGTGGTGGGGGAAGCTCGTCCAAGCGAGTCGCGCGCGCGATAAAAGTCAAATCCAAAGTTCAAATTGATGCGCGCTGTAAATTTTTGTATTTTTGTAATATCTTGTATTATGTTCCTCTAGACAATTATACAATAATATCGCAGATAGGACTTTTTTCGAGTTTCTCTTTTATTTTCGCTAATTTTCCTGGTGTATAAGTATTTGTACCCTATAATTGAGTAAGATGAAAGCACATGTTTACTTACATTGGCTTCTTTCCCAGGCAGACTGCTATAAAGTCGACAACGTAGGCGGGAATGTTATGTAAAACAAGTACAGCTATCAGGTTTAGATATTTGTTGGATATCATTCGGAAGTAACTGTGCCACACCACCTTCTCCGATGGTATTTGCACGCAGTGTTTTGTGGACAGTTTCTGGAAATCATCTGGAAAAAAAACACGAAATATTCAGCAAAATATTTATAAAAAATGTTACTACTAATTTATTATCTATTAAGATATTATTAAATGTTATAAAACATGGGTGTAATAGCGGTGTTGCAACAACCTTTTGGAACTTATTACTTTATTTATTACAATAAAATAGAAGAGTATTCCATAGCGGTTTTCTTAATTACTAATCCTTATTCATATTTGCCTTCGTCTATAATCCCGTTGTATTGTTTACAAGTTACCCTACTCACCCCATGTAAGTGGACTTTGTGGTGAACTAACAAAATTGTAGACGGGTATTTCCTTGTCGAATTTTTCTTCTCTGCTCAATTTATCCTGAGTCTCTTTGTTATCGTTTAGTGTTCTAGGAATTGAAAAAATATTGGATTAATTTGTTGAACAAAGCAATTTAATGGAAAACAGTTAAATATTGCGAGTTTAAGATGTAAAAATATAGAAGGAATGTCAGCTACCAAAAATAATAGATATATTAATTAATGTAAAACTATCAGTTTCATATTAATAAAAGCTTATTAACCGTCATAGGTCACACTAGTGCGAATTCGCAGCACCGTTTTTGTTGACAGCTGGCATGTCGCAGGTAGTAGCTACCGAAGGTTCCACCACCAAGATAATTCCTTCTATAGCCCAAACAATCAAGCCGTACCATAGCTGGCATCAGTTTGTTATTGTCGGCCAAACTAGAGAGTGTGGAAAGCCCAATCAGTGTGAATTCGCACTAGTGTGACTTTAGTGTGGACAAAAGTGTGGCTGAATTTATATCATACAATCTAGAAATAAAAAAAAAAGATAAAATGAAATGCAAATTTCCGCTTTTTTTACCTCATTTTACGTGTCGAATAGACCAGAATATATTTTTTCAAATATTTTTTTTCATTAATATTTTAATAGTAACATGCATTTGTCAATATTTACGGATAATAATATTTAAATTTAATATTAATATTTTTATGCAAAGGAGTGCAAAATAAACATCAATTTATAGAAAATGAGACAAAAATCACAACTTCAAAAATCGATATCATTTTATCAATATGGGGTATTTTTTTTTAAATATGGACTGAACTTCAAAACCCTTTTTTTACTTTTTCTCTAGCCATTATTTATAAAAAAAATACGAATTTAAAAAAGTAATTATCGCATTTTTTATTAACAAATTATTTTTTTTCTAACCTAATTACATCATTCGATTTCTTGGAAAATTTTACCCCGGTTTTGATGTAAATACGCTATTTTCGTTAACAAATAAAGTAGACAAAAGTTCAAAGTTGGTAAAACCTGAATTTGCACCAAGTGTGAACTTTGAAGGTTAATAAACTGTTTTATGAATTGCTCCTCAAATTATGAAAATTTCCAATATTTGATTAGTCTTATAACATTTAAAATATGGCTGTTATATACATATTTTTAAAATGGGAAAAATCCAACAAATACAAATTATATCCACAAATGATATTAAAGTATTATAACGTTTATATCTCATCTACATAAAGTTTATATTAATACTTAATTATGAGTGTAAAAATAATGTAAATCAAAAACACCCTGTACAGAGAATTGACAACTAAAATATGCTTTTCTGGTGACCCACCTTTGGTGTTCAATTTGAAAAGAGTAAGGGAAACAAGGAATAACAATGAAAAGGGAAATATTACATTGCTGACTAGAAAGTAAGAAAAACATTCTTAAAACACTTATGCCTCTAAAACATACTTTATCGAGGCGACATCCCAAGCTGCAGCTAAACAGCTATTGATGACATAATCGGCAGGTACCAGTTCGGCATTGTTCTCTTTCTTCGCGTGAAGAGTCCTGAGCAAACCAATTGCAACACCAAGCAGTATTCCAGTGGCTCCGTATACGTTGTCTATCCACCCTGCTACAGGTTCTTTCACTGTAGCGATGACTATGTAAAAGAAAAAAAAGTATCACCCACTAAAGCTCTTCATCTCGTTTATCATTATTATATATTTTTTTCAAGCATGCAACGTGTCCAATTCCCTTAGGAATACGCCTTCAAAGGTTCAGCAAATTAGATCAGTTTTAAATTAGTCAAGTTGGAAGAGATTTTTATCCTCTACCCAATCTTTTTTATTTAAAAAAATGCGGTCGTGCAAATAAATATCAAACAAAAATCTTTCAAAGATATTGCTCAAAGTGATCCTCAACAACTAAGTCGCTAATGCAATAAAAAATGGACTTAAGTGTTGCAAAGGCTTACCTATAGAAGGTCGATATAAAGCGATGGGTAGATTTTTCCCTTCTGCCCTTACTACATCTTCTGCTACGCACTTCGTGAAGGCGTATGTATTTGGGAAATCACCAAGTAATCTGAAATTCACAAAAATATGTCTTTTTAGAACGCCGTTTTATTTAAATTAACAGTGATGTTCATTGGCGTCCATAGAGGAAGCAGGGGGGAACATTTTCTTTTAATACTGCTATCTAATCGTAAATCGAATTATTATTACTATTATTTTTATTTTTCGAATAGTTCTCCAATAAAAAAGCCGTTATCGCTATATCGATAAAACGTGTTAGATACATTCAGCTCAGGTCCCCCATAAGCGGGTGATCTCTAAGTTCAATTTTTAAATATTCGAAAGTTTGTCGAAAATCCTAAGTCTTCAGAAAAAAAGCGATCCTACGTCCACGATTTTATTACGAATATTATTATCATTATTTTTATACATTGGTACTTACGTTGGAGTAATTTTGTTTAGTTTTTCGTCGTCTAAACATTCGACTAGAGTAATTAATTTCTCGCCACTAATTGGTGTTTCGTAGAAGGTTTCGTCGATGTCTTCTCTGTTACAGTTTGAAAACGCTGTGGAAACGTGTACTACAGCCTAAAATAAAAAAAAATATATTTATAAACGTCATCGATCAAATTAGTAAGATTTAAGGAGGTATATCGGGGTCCGAGGAAAGTGAGGAGCGCAGGGGGTCCTATGCTTTTCTTATGGGACTAAAGCCCGCTGCCAATTTGAAAAAAAATAAATTCTATTCAAATTATTTGCGATAAACATTATCTATATAGCAAAGAAATCTACTCATATGCACATAGCATACATATTGACTAATTAACTACATAAAAATATCATATTTAAGTAGTTTTAAATTATATTTAATGAACGCATAAAAACTATGTAGATGTGGCAACAGCGCTAATAATTGACTAGCAGTTGTTCACACTGCGAACCTACAGACCTAGGACATCGGAGATATTGCGCGTCAAATTCGGGTAAAGATGCGTACGCGTTCAAAAATGTATTGTGTGTAAACTATGTATAGCAAATATATCGTATTATCCTCGCGAAGATTTGTATCCTTTATTTAAAATCCGTAAATCATGTGAACTGGTAAAACAACGAGAATTATGTTAATTTAGTTCTAAAGAAATGAAATGACACTCGCGCCCATCTCTCGTCCAAGTCAAAGGATGCAATGCAATTTTGAAGGTTCTGTGATAGAAATTACATTATTACTCACTGTTCGTGTTTTTCATCTATATTTTAGTAGTGTTACAAAAGTAATTTTTTAGATATAAAGTTTGCTGAGAAATATTTATGTTCCTTTGTTATTCCGTACAAATGCTTTTATCTCAAGTATTACTAATCATATTAATCAAGTAAAGAAAACTTTATGTAACACTAAATATTGCTGGGTACGGATTACGATGTTTTTATAAACCATTAAATATATTAAATTTATTTATTAACTGTATTTTTTATTCCAATAAATATATCACAGCTTCCTAGTCTTTTTTAATTAATCTAGTTTTTTAAAAACATTACAAAAAATCATCTGTTGTGGATAATTTACTGTTGATAACAATGTACATGAGATTTAGGAAAAATGTATATGTTTGAAATCAATTTCGTTTTTATCAAATCTTTCAAATGTATTCCCTCCTGCTGTCAGCTGATTGCTACGTTGCCACATTAATCCTCAAGTCAGACAGAAATGCAATTATTGGTTTCTGTTTCTAATTAATACAGCTGTACTATGTTTAAAACTTACATTAGTTTTACATCAAAGATAATATTGTGTACTGTCTTATGGAAAAGTTTTGTTTCACAATTTCTACATTTTTTCTCAGTTACGGTCAAAAAAAGAGCCGCACCGTCCATCTCCGCCATATAAACATATGTTAAAATGAACAACTTTCAACAACAATATCTCAAAATGTAGATTAAAAAAAATTTCAAAAAAATATGACGCACAGGGTAATACGCTATATAAAATTCACGTACATCTGTGCATTTGAGTAAACCCTATATACCTCCTTAAACAGTAATAGTAGCAGCAAATACCTAAATAAACATCAAAAGCGATTTTAAGTATTTCGTAGCCGGTCCTCAACGATATTATAGGGTAACGAAAAATGTTACTGAAAATTTGAATTATGGAGTACAAGCGGCATGGATTGAAGTGCATTTTGCACCAAAAATTAGAGTTAGAAATTTCGAAAATCGTGTTGATGACGTCATGAAATATTTTCTCCAGGAACATACCTGTATTTTTCCATATTCCAAAAGAACATATTTTTCGATATATTTTTATGTTTTTTTAAAACATGAACGGGACACCCTGTAGATACTAATTTAGAATTAACTTCTAACTCGACAAATATACTAAAAGTTCTACTTTATGCACACAACATTCATTACCGGAACGACTCTTAGTATCAATAATAATATAAATAGTGTCCCATCTTATTGTGAACCATATTTTTTATAAAGGGAGATCAAGAGGCGAGAATTTCCACACTAGCTATAAGTAAACTTTCTTTCCATCCACGTAAACTGAAAATGGCCTGTTAAGGTCAATCGGTTCAATCCGCTGATGGATAACAAAGTTTCTCTAGGAATTTCAAAATAGGCAACAGGTATGTGTGTGATTGTAAGTACAGACGAGTTATTATAAGCCGTGTTACAAAAGAAATAACGTAAGCCAAATACATTTATAGAAATTCTATTACAGAAATGCTGACGAGATCGATGTCTATACGAGGTTTTACGTAACGAACCGGTGCTTTGTTGGGTAGGTACTTTAATTCATTCTTGGCGAATAATGGATCTAAAATGGGACGTAGTTTTCCTTTTTTTATACGGGAGAGTTACCTATTTTTCGTACACGAAACGAAGATTGTTTAATTTTTTTTTGAGTTAATTAACATAAACAGTGGTCTTATTCAAATACGGCCTAGTGCTACTTACGATGTTAATTAATGTTTACATTATTATACAGTATGTCCACGGATTGTCTTTATAAGAGGACAGACAAATGGACCAAAAAGTGAAAGATACGAAAAAAGGCAATCTTGGTAAAAGTTTGTACTTGTTTAGAAAATACGAATAACCATGTCGAACTTCAATTTTGTTGCACAGGGTGGGTCAAAACACAAAAATGTTATTTTACGTAAGAGCAAACGTACCTTATTTTGCAAGATACGAAAAAAGGTATTCTTGATAAAGGCTTTTGCTTGAAAAGTGAATAAAATTGACGTTATTAAAAATTGAATTAAGTATTCTCTAACACTCCTTTAATCAGAGTCATTAATCGTAAAATAATAATGACACTTAATGATACATTTGTCTTTATTTAATGAAGTGAGGGTTGCTTTCGCTGTACAGCAAAAATAAAACGCTCTCTCAACGGTAATAATAAAGTATTTTATTGAAAACTAAGTTGTATGGAAAAAGACGAGTTGACGGGGTGAGTGTTCGTTGGAGAGTCCCTGTGTGTGGAGTCGGTCGTAGGTATATGAGTACGCATCTGGTCGCCGGTGCCAGTCCGCCGTAGACCTTTCCTGGAACGCTGGTGCGTCCGGCGGCGTCCTGCTGGCGCTCTTGACGTAATGCTTAAAAATGGGTCACTTGCGAACATGTGTACTTACTCACACCCCTGCATAGTTCTCATCAAAATGCTATCTACTGAGTAAAAGGTTTGTATTAAAAATATTATGGGGATGGTCATGTAACATATCACTACGTCATGGAACTATTTGTGGGAATCCTAATAAGTCGGATGACAATCTGCAAGATAATAAAAAAAATTCAATGAACTGGTTCGGTTTTAAACCTCAAAAAGAAAAAGAAGAAATATGACCATAACGATGCTGCCACAGTTTTAGTTCTGCAGTCTGTTGGAGAAACTCCTTTGATGTCCCTTAGAAATCGTGCTAAACAGTTAGAAGTTGAGAAAAAAAATAATATTCAGAAGATTTTAAAAGAAAATAAAGTATTTCCGTCCAAACCACACATTACTCAAACATTGGAAGAATGAGATGAAAAGAAAAGACTAGGTTTTTGTTTGTGGGTAGGAGACAAAATTTTAAATTGGAAATATTGATTTTTTATAAGTTTATTATGTATAGGCTGGTATTTTTTCAATAACACCTGCAATAGAATATCGTACTTAGAAATTTTTGATACATTTTTTAGCGTTGAACTCGAAAATTTACCATTACATTTTCTCCAAAGAATGTATTTTCAACAAGATGGTTGTGCTCGTGAGGTACAGTATTTCCGAAGTCAGTTGAACATGCATAAAAAACCCAGCAATCAAATTAAATGAGTTTCATGGGCGTCCCTAAAAAATGTGTCTGCTAAAAGTAGAAAATTATAATAATTTGTATATAATGTGCAGAAAATTTCTAATATGTTCATTTGACCAACAACATATTTTAATTATTTATGCCCTCAAACAATTTTATTATATTGGTGGTAAATTTCGTATTGTTCCGTTTCAGAACGTCTCCAGAATGCCATGTTGTAATAATATTAGTAAACCAAATATCCCTCTTATTTTGCCCTTTCGCAATTGTAATATGAATGATTAATAGAAGGGTGCCTATAATAAATTAAAATTATCTGAATCACACCAAATTCCGCATTACCGCACTGCACTGCCAGGCGACTTGTCGACAACTGAATTTTATGACGCAATAGACCAAAGCAACAGTGCATATTTGTCTTTGCCCGTACGCTCATTCTTCAACTGAGCGTATGCATTTCTACCACCTGGACGTTTCGTTCAACGAGACCTGTATATGGGTATGGCTAAATAAATGTGGGAACAAGTTTTTCAAATATTTCAATGCCGAGTTGCTGCTTAGCGACCGTGCCTGGTACATACCTTGAAGTTATTGGTTCTTCAATTGACTTCGGAAAAACTATAACAGAATGGCTTAATTATAGATTTGGTCCAAGATGGATTGGTAGAAATGATCCAATTTTGTGCCTGTGCCGGGGTGTNTCAAATATTTCAATGCCGAGTTGCTGCTTAGCGACCGAGCCTGGTACATACCTTGAAATTATAGGTTCTTCAATTGACTTCGGAAAAACTATAACAGAATGGCTTAATTATAGATTTGGTCCAAGATGGATTGGTAGAAATGATCCAATTTTGTGCCTGTGCCGGGGTGTGGCACAGGCACAAAAATGTGTTCAATATGGGGGTGGTGTTTTTGAAATTTGATATCTTTATCATATTGCTTTGTTTACTTTTTTTTAGCTTAATAGTTATTGTAATTATGTTCGTATTATTCTAAAATTACACTTTAGTAGACGTATTTTAGTTTTGTATTTTGTTCCCTGTAAAAAAAAAAATTTTGATAACGTGACTCTTATTCATTTTTCAAACAAAAACTTTTATCAAGAATGCCTTTTTTCGTATCTTGCAAAATAAGGTGTATTTAATCTTACGCAAAATATTTTTGTGTTTTTGACCCTCCCCGTACAACAAAATTAATGTTCGTCATGATGATTTGTATTTTCTAAACAAGCAAAAATTTTTATGCCTTTTTTCATATCTTTCACCTTCTGGTCCATTTGTTCTTTTGTAAAATCAGTCCACGGACATACAGTATATTATTTTATACAGGGTGTTCATTTACTAATGGACCAGCAACAGAATCTATTATGAAAGTCAAGGGGGGCAGTTCAAATAGAATGTTCATTTTCGAGATAAATGTGTTGAAATTGAAAAAATTTAAAACATTTTCAGGCATATCTCGAAAATCTGTTTAGCAATTATTTTCTAATTTATCATGGAGAGTACTAATCTAGTCCTTTTTGTAAAAAATAAATGTTACGCCACTGTGTAGAACAAAAATAATAGTATGTTTAAAATTTTATTTATTCTATTTGAAGTAAGATATTGTACAAATGCCGTGACAATCGTGACATCAATTTATTTTAACTGTCTTCTCGATTTTCGTGGTAAAATCTATCAAAAAAATATGTATAATGCAAACATGAATTAACATCTTAAGTTGTACTAAGCCGTATTTGAATGGTACCAATGTTTAATTTAATTTTTAACGAATAAACAACCTTCGTTACGTAAAATGTTATTTCCGCGTCTTAGAATTTTTATGGCGTATTTTTTGTTTACAGATGTGACCAGTAATTGAATAATTACACATTATAATAATAATTGCAAATTGCTAACAGCGGCCGCAAGATATTTAACATAAAAAATGTATGCTTCACGAAGGAATTTTTTTATTGCGGTTTTAAATTTTTTATGAATCAGCTTTTAAAATAATTACCTAAGCAAAATATTGCCGAGAAGTTATAAAAAATTCGTCCCATAAGCTATGAGAAATTATTATTAACAGGAAATCGTACGTATGTTCTTATTTATCTAATACGAGTATGAAAGGAGATATACAAGTTGCGTTCCAAAGTAAAGAGGCTTTTCAAAAATAGAAGCGAAGCCATCTATTGACAATTAGTCTAATCAATAGGTAGAAGAGCTTACAGAAAATATCACCTGGAAACAAAAAATATGGTGATATAGGAAAATTCTAAGAGATAGTGTTTTTTTCCTGTGGCTCATAAACGGTGAAGTTAAGCTAAAAAATGCATAAAATAAAAAAAAAAACGGTTTTTCGCTAATAAAAAAAATTAACTCGAATCGAAAAAGTTAAATGGGACAATTGTAGCTATTAAAAAAAAAACCATCGACTTGTATTTTTAAATATATCGATTGTTGTATTACTTTTCGAGATATATCGAAAAAACCGTCAAAAATCGACTTTTTTGTTTTTACTGTATCTCTTGCAAGTTAAGGTTTTAAAACTTGTTATTTGCTGTAAATGTATCCATCAGCAAACAAAAAAAGTGCCTTTTTTAAATTAAAAAATATTAAAATAATTTTCGAGTTATATTATCTATTTTTCGAAAAAAGGTCATATCGAAAATCGGCTCTTCTTGCTCGACGAAAAGTCGTAGTGAAACGAATCAGGGCTCTTTTTTTTCCTTGAGAGTTGGTAAAAACGAGTGATTACGAAAAAAGTAAAAAATTTTTGGTCGTGTTTTTCTTGAATATTTTTTTCGATTTTCATTTCTCGATAATGTTTATTACAGGAATCGATTGCTGGTAGGTATTTTAAGCGATTTAAAAAAAAAGCGTTGCTCTACGACCTTCTAGAGCCAAGATAATTGTGTTTTTTTTTTTTTAAAATTGCACAGGCTTAAGTGCTACAGCGTCCATTCTTACAGAAATTGAAGTTGAAGACTTATATTTTCAATAAAAAATACTGTGGTTCATTTTAACCACTTTTGTTTATCTCGTCCCAGAATAAGTACAAAAGGATTTTTGTACGTGGTCCAGAAGTCGAGATAATGAAGATTTTGAAAGTAAGAGCGCTTTTGAACGCGCGAATTAAGTTTTCGGAGCGGCCGAGTAGCGTTACCCCCACTCCGCCACCCGCTACAGTTACCCGATTTTCGAGATGATCTTTTTTCGAAATATTGTTTTTCGAAAAATTTTTAATATCTTTTAATTTAAAAAAAGCACTTTTTTGCTTGCCGAGGGCTATATTTACAGCAAGTAACAAGTTTCAAAACCTTAATTTGCAAAAAATACAGCAAAAAAAAGTCGATTCTTGACGATTTCTTCGATATGTCTCGAAAAGTAATATAGCAATTGATATAAGTATTTAAAAATGTGAATCCATAAGTTTTTTTAATACCTACAACTTTCTTATTTAACTTTTTTCGATTGGAGTTCAAGTTTTTTTTATAAGCGAAAAACCGTTTTTTGAGTTTTATGAATTTTTTAGGTTAACTTCGCCGTTTATGCGCCACAGGAAAAAAACATTATCTCTCTTAATTTTTTTCCTATATTACCATATTTTTTTGTTTCCAGGTGGTATTTTTGTAAGCTCTTCTACCTATTGATTGGACTATAAAGATATAATATGTAACGCAACAATTTTACATATTTTATCATTTTCGTTGAATTTCTTTATTTTTTTAGTTGTTTACATTTTTTCTTATGTTTTTCTTGTATTAAAAAGGTTTTATTAAAAATATTCCTAAAAATTTAGAATCCGAGGTCCAAATTTCTCAATTGGCTGTGTTTTTCGAGATATCTTAACCTAAAAGTGTCAAAATCGCGATTATTTAACATGTTTGAGGTTATCTTACATGGAAAGGTAATTTTTTTTGCTGAAACCATTAAACCATCGCTTAAAGTATGTACTACACTTAGGTACTCTTTAAAACGCACTTGGATTTATCCCGATATCATTTTTCGTCTTTGAGAAGTCGCATGTTAAAATTTAGTAGTTCGACTTATTTGTCGATTTTTGAATATAGTGACAACACAGCACCACAAACCTAAATTCATCGGCACCCGGAAGTAGGGATCTTACATGTTTTTGGGGTCGCTGATTATGAATCTGAACTCTAAAATACTCTATCACGTCAAATTTTGCAATAAAATTATAAAAATATCTAGAAATTCGATATATGGCCGATATTTTACGAATTATATCAATCTGGAAATACATTTACACGCAAAAAAGGCTAGTACGCTCAACCTCGAACTCATAGGATTTTTGGGCTTAGGGTTTATGGGAATTAATTGGAGCATACAAAGTATATTCATTCCATGTTATAGAAATTTATTATTTTTTATGCATTCATAGATAACGCAATGTTCACTTCAGCAATGATCTAGATAACTGAATAATTGAATGATTTGAAATTCTAGTGTACAATAACTGGGTCAATGATTTGTGTAGCTCACACGGACAAATTCACAAAAATGCATTTATTGCCTCATTTATTTCCGACAAATTAAAACAGAAATGTCGCTGTTGTGCTACAGAAAAGGTTTGACTTTGTTCCATTCTTAAAACGTACTGCTTAATCCTAAAACAGGATCAGGTCAATTTATTGAAATTATTCATACGACAAATATAAACCATAATTTTAATTCTGATGCTCTTAACGTTTTCATTGTTTATTCTAACTTGTTAATTTGAAAATCAATTACGGATTCTAATTGTTTTCGTAACCATGTAAGTAGTGTTAGTTGAAAACGTTGAAAACTTAAGTAAAAGCATTTAAAAAAGTAACGAATTCGCTGCCAAAGCGACGGCTGATTTTTACGTTTCGATGAGTGTAAATATTTGTTTACTTTTACATTAAAAATGCAAGAAATAAAAAAAACTTAATAACTTATTCTGTTATTTTCCGTGGGTAAGGATGTAGCGTCTGTATAACACGAAATATTTTGTCCTATCTGATGTCTATCGCATTAAAAAATTAAATTACACAACGTATTTTAAAAGATATTAAAAGAAAATCGATTTTCAGGGGCATCCTTTAGAGGCCTGTATCGCCGTAGGGGGGAGGGGGCTCTAGGGAAAATTTTTATATGGTTCTGTCATGTGTCATGTTATTTTAACGTCCCCTGTATAAATCCGAGAGATTGCCCAGATATTCTGGGATACCCTGTATATTAACAAAAAATTAATATGCGTCGTCACTTAGGGAGCGTTGTACTGTTTTCATTATTTAATTACTTTCATTGACCTGCAAAAAAATTTGTCTGCCATCGAAACTCATGCGTTACTTACAACTTGCCGATGTTGCATTTTAACGAGTCAAAGACGTCAGCGTTTTTTAAAAAGCTCATAGTAGTTTCTTTTTAATACTGGTATTAAAAGTAATTTACGTTAAACACTAGTGTTACAATACATGGTAACTCACAACTCAATGCACATAGAACAGGTGCGTGTAGAGGACACCAAAACCGGTAGATTTTCCATATGAATTTTTTTTCTCATACCTATGGTTTGCGGAGATATTGGCGTCAGAAAATGTCTTAAAAAAAATCGAAAAAACTAGGTATTTCAGCAGTGCCTCATTTTGTAAATATATTTATTTTATTGACGTCATTAGCTGGTATAAACTTGAAGTGAAGGTTTAGGGGTAGGCCACCCTTAAAATTTTATAAATTTTTTCAACCCTAACTTAATTTATAATTAAAGTCTACCAGTTTAATAGCACATTCAATTTTACACTGTTTTTTATTCTTGTCAATTTTTCGAGAAACCGTTTTTGAGAAAATAGCGATTTTGTGAACCAATTAAATCGAACAAAAATATGTGGTTTTATATTTGCGGGTAGGCTACGCTACTACTGCTTTAAGGCCCACTTTTATAACCTAGGTTTAAACCCGAAATGAAGTTTATCTTTGACAGATAAACAATGGTATGTTATGTTAAATCTGCAAGTTTAAACTTAGGTTACAAAAGTGGGCCTTAGCATCCAGACATGCAAATAAAATTGGTGCCAAGGTACTCTAGACCTGGATTTTTTTGGAGCAACTTTTAATAGTAGGTCGTGATTAAATATGTAGTTGTTCAGATTTGGAAGATTTTTTGCAAACACGAAATAAAACGTTGTCGTTTTATTAAATTATTTATTAATTTCGTTCAACGCAAAATTTAACAAACAGTATGAAACTAATTAAGTAATAGTAAAAAAATTAACACTGAAGATGCTGTTCAAAACGGCTCCCATTTTCTCTTATAAATAGATGAACCCTTTGCCGAAACTCAAAGTTTACTCTATTCAATAATTTAATGTCATTTTTTATAATGGTGCATTTATTATTGATGCTATTCATGACTTGTGCATATTTATAATCCCTCTCCGTGTAAACCCAGCTTCATCCGTGAAAAGAATTGATCCTGTGGAAACCAATGATCTAGGATGAAATTACAAAAAAATCATCCTTGGCTCGAGGTCTCGCGGTAATAGTTCTTGAACTTTTTGAAAAAGATATGGATCCAGCAGATTACTAGGCCGGGAAAATAAGCTGGGAAATGACCATTTCGCAACTTTTTGTTTCGGCAAGCTGAAATTATCACTATAGATGCTAAATATTATGTACAATAACATATTAGTTTACACAGTCATAAAAATGGGGGGAAGATTGTTTACAGGGTGGTTAATTGTATAATTTTTACGTAAATTCACGTTTTTCGCTTATAACTTTTTTTTTTTGTTCATTTCCACGAGAAAATAGTAAAGTACTTTTTTTTCGTCTTCAAAAGACCTACAAAACTAGTCCTCGAGCGTAAAAAAATATTGATTAGATAAAAAATATAAACAGAAGAAGTTTATTTATGACTTTTGAATTAAAAATTTATAAACTGCGTTATTATTACCAAAACGTTTTGGTATCGCATCCCCTCATTCCTTATCACTGTCTAATAACTCACACGAAATCTGGAATCGGTAAATTGAATAGTTTACAAGTTATGGCCAAATTAACTAATTATTAGTCTGGACGATCCCGCGGATCTTCCACAATCGCACTGATTTTTTTCATGGTAGATTTCATAATAATACATCGAAATCTATCATTTCTTTTTTTTAATTTCAAATGTGCAACCTGGATTTTTTTTTTTATTTCTAGCCTTAGTCGCAAACGCACGCATGAGGGAAAAATTCAAATGAAAAATCAACTTGTTTTGGTGTACTCTACAGGCACCTGTTCTCGGTTCATTGAGTTGTGAATCACACTGCTAATAACCTATATCTGATATTACAGCACATAAAATATAGCATTTCTAAAAATGGCATAAACTTTTTGCACTAGAACTCAAAGTAATGACTTTTTAGCACTAGTATTAAAAGAGATTTATTTTAAACACTAAAGTTATAACCTATATGCTAATAAAAGATACATTTGTGATTGCTGTATTATAACGGAATCAAAGACGTCAAGGTTCTTGCAAAAGCAAGTTGTCAGTGTCAAAATTGTATTTTATAGTCCACAGTACACGACTTTTCTCGATTTCCTCCGCTTTTCCACTTGGAAAAGTCCAAAAACATGGCAATTTCCCGGGGTCTTGATAAGTCAAGACCACATCTTTTATTTTTAGCTTCAGTTACTGGAAATTTTGTTGCAAATGCCGATTTAAATTTGTCCGACATAAATTCTTCCGACATTGACGTGTCTACCGGTCGAAACATGCCAAAATAACAGGGTATTGAAAATCAATTACCACATAGGTAATTTTTAGTAAAATAAATTGTAAATAATTAATTCAGTCAAAATGTATTGTTGTCCGACAAATTTTAAAGTTTTTTCAGTCCGGCAGCTGAAAATCGGAATTTTCACGGGGTATGATAAATCGATTACCACATGTCGGACAAAAATAACACACGATAGAAAAGTGTTTTTTATAAGTAAAAATTACAGGGTGTTTCAGAAAGACCTCCTATAAATACAGGGGGTGAGGACGACAAAAAATAAGAATTGTTTGCCATATGACCTGTATGTCTATCTCCTCCTGTTTTCGAGATATAGAGCGACAAAATAAAATTTTTTAAATAACATTTTTATGAAAATTTCCGAACGGTGCGAAATATTTTTATGAAATTTGGTATTCCGAGGTTTTTAAAGATGCCAAATACGCTGGTCTAATTATTTTTTGTATATTTCATAGAGGACGCTAGTTCATGTTAGAACTTCCTAATGTGGACGATTTTCGAGAAAAAAGGCTTTTAATTAAACTCTTACAATATTACGGTGTATAAAATAAGTGACTTTTCTCAAAGCTCAAGCTTACTTTGAGAAAAGTCACTTATTTTATAGTGTAATATTGTAAGAGTTTAATTAAAAGCCTTTTTTCTCGAAAACCGTCCACATTAGGATGTTCTAACAAAAGTACATTGTTTTTAGAAAATAAAATTGTACATTAGAAATTTTCGTAAAAATTCTATTTAAAAAATTTTATTTTGACTCTCTTTATCTCGAAAACAAGAGGAGATAGACATATAGTTCATACGACAAAAAATACGACAAAAAATTCTAATTTTTTGTCGTATATATTTTACGTTTTATTCTTGTAATTGTAAATCTCTTATGCTCAATTTAGCCAAATAAATATGGAGACAAGAATTAAATTATTTAAAAAAAGTATGTATGGTGTAAAAAAATTGTGCACAAAAGTTTTGGGATTTTCTTTTAGAAAAATAGGAAAATTTGTGTAAAGAAAAATAACAAACGCCAATGAAATCTTGAAAGAGAAAAAAAGATTTTTATATCAAGTATAATATTAATTTATTTAGAAATAATGCATTATGCACTAAAATCGTATTAATCGCCTCAAAAATAACTTCATTTGTTTATAACTTTTAAATTTTTAAGCATAAAATAAGCAATATTATAATTATTTGAAACAAATAATAATTTACATAATAATAATTAATAACCATTTATAAATATGAAATTTTTGGAGTGAAAAAATTGCTCCTCAGAAGTTATAAAGTATGTGGCAATCAACTTTCCAGAGGGGGCCTGTACTGTGGACTATAAGGTCCAAAGCAATTTCTTCGAAGCACTAGTATTAGAAATTATTTCCTTTGAACTCCGGTGTTACAATGCCGTATTATAACCGATAAAAAATACCAGTGATGCTTACCCTCAACTTCTTCATCTGCTTACATAACCTCAAAATGTCTCGAACTCCTCTGACGTTGATGTAAGTCGCCAATTTGATAGCTTCGTTGAATTTAACAGTCGCTGCGAAGTGTATGACGCAGTCCACTTCAGAGATAAGTTTCTCCCTGTCCTCATCGTTTAGCCCTAGGTCCGGCAGGCTGACGTCTCCTACCACTATTTTTATTTTTTGCTTGAAATTTGGGTACTTTCTTTTAAGCGGGTCGAAGCTCTGAAATGTTACAAAATGTGTTCATCTTTATCTGAATAAAGGATTTAGATGATAAATCATTTTTTAATAATGTATAATCGCTCACTCATCCGAAATGTGTAAGTTTGTGCTTCTTTTTGGAAACGCAAATTTATACTTTTTGCTCGGTTATACAAAATAATATTATCGAGGTGGGATACCAGAAATTACGAAAATGGACGTCACTTTGAGATATCAAAAAATAACTTACAGGTTCATCGAAAAGTTCGTCGAATCTCTTGTACACGTCCTTGCCTTTCTTCGCTCTAATGAGTATGTATATCGCATTTAAGTTGGGACAGGTACGGAGTAGTTTTTCTATGCATAGTTTTCCTAGGAATCCAGTGGCGCCCGTGATAAATACGGTGGAGTTCTTGTAGAACTCCAAGATGTCGCTGTCTTGTGCGGGAACTATCATGTCGGATGCGGTTATGTCACCACCCTCCCTCTCATAGTGTTCCATTTTTTTTTTTAGCGTTGGACGCCTGAAACAAACGAGAAGATATTATTGAAATAGTCCTGCCCTATTTAAACTCGGCAAAGGAAAATAAGGGAGCAGAAAAATTTCCAGATTTTCTTAGTGATTTTAGAAAGGAAGTAACTTTGTTTTAGCTCAATATATGCCCATGAGATGTAAATTTGAAATCCATCGGTAAAACCGTTTTCTTCACTGAATCGTCAGTTTTATAAAAAAGTTAAAAGAGAAGGTTTATTGCTCCTTAAACCTCAATTAAGCTGAAAAAAAAATTCTAGCGATAAAATATCGAAAAAAAATTATTTCTACAATTTCACATTAAATATTTCAAATGTCCAAGTGTTGAAATTAAAAAAAATATATTGAAATTTCAAAATATTCAGAAAGTTATATAGTCCAGTCACTGAAGGCGAAAATAAGGTAAAAGCTCCCAATTTTTTCGGATAGAATGGATTTTCCTGAAAATTTGCATACAAGCTCATCTGACCCCCCCCCTCAAAAGTTTTATTGTCTAGATGTGTGTTTTTTTCTATTTAGGGATGAAAACTACCCTTGTACGAAAAAAATGCGAAAATTGCAGATTTACGTTTTTAAAGATTCAATTCATGTTCAAATATGTTGGATAAAGTTCCTTTCATGTTTTTTAATATAATTTATGAAATCTAATTACTTTTCAACCCTTAAAAATCCTTAAAAAATGGCCAAAAAATAGAAAAAAAAGGTTTTAACAGTTTAAAATATTCTTTTGGTGCATTCACAATGTATTGCATTTCTTTTGTTATTCATTAGAAGGCTTACGACTCATTACAAAGTTGCAACCCTTAAAAACCATCCCTTATAATAAAATAAAATATTAATGAAAGCTTGAGATGTTTTAATGGCATGGCATGTTGAATTATAAACTTTTTATTGGTTTTCAAAGGATCTATGATATATTGTAACTTTTCAGCCACCCAAAAAACCCTTATAGAAGACCTATCCCTCATAAAAAAAACCTACCCCTTATAGAAAAATTTCCTAAAAATTATATGTGAGTATGATGATGCTTTTGAAAATCATTAACGATTCAANAATTTTTTTTTAATTTTATTGAATTTATTCTTAATATTTTCTTATTAAATTAATATCATATAAAACATTTTTTATATATGTACATTATAAATGGATGTATTATACAAAATGGTTTAAAAATGGTCTGTTATTTTTTACATGTGCGCATACAGAATTTTTCGCTTGGTGCCAATCTAAATTCGAGGCCTTGGACAATTTCCGAATGTACACATACATATACATGTGAACTCGGATACGTGTGTGTATCTATATTATTAAAATACTTACTCAAATCAGTTCACAAGTGCTCCAAAATACACAAAGATGTTGGTAATTTCCGAAAATTTTACCGAAAAAATGCGATTAATTTTTTGACCATAACTTTTGTAATTTAAGTTATAAATTTACTGAAAAACCCTTTTTATAGAGAATTTAAAGCACTTTAAGTTCTGTGATTTGCCGTTTTTTTTGAGCCCTTCGTTTTTTAGATTTATAAGCTAAAAAAGATCAGGAAAGGCAGTCTTGGAGCATCTTTTTTCTTATCATTTTTTAATAACTTTGTTAGTTTTTGAAATATTTTGAAAAATGGCGATTTTTTAAACAATTGAAAATTTTATTCAAAATGAAATATTTTTTAAAATTTAGGCTTCTAAAATCGTTCAAATTCCCACAATCTACTGTTAATATATAAATAAAATAAATTGCAGAAGGAATACGTTTAATTTTTTTTCCGTCAAGTCATTACGTAATTTTAATAGCGATTTTTTTTCTCAAAAATCAAGACAATCATTTTATTTTGATTGTAACTTCATTAGTTTTCATGCTAGCGACTTTTACCATCAGTCAATTTAAAGGTCTTTTCAAAAACTTTAATAAGTGTTATACAAGTTTTCCTCGAAAATCCTTTAATTTTTCCGCCACAGGACGCTGAACGTTTCGATTATAGCTATCTTCGAAATTGACTTCAATTTCTGGGAGTCATAACTCGGGTTCTATACCACCTAAAAAAATAAAAAAGCAATATCTTTGCTATTTAAAATTACCTTAATTTTTGCTTATAATCATGTTCTTGATAAAACTTGTAGTTTTTGAGATATTCGCGAAAAATGGCCCAAAAACAACCATTTTTGGGCTAAAAACGAACATGTTTAGGCGCAAATAACTCAAAAAGTATTGACTCTATCGAATCGTGAGGTTATTTTTAATAAAAAATTCCCACCCTCCAGAAGGGGTGGCATCCACCCCTAGGGTGAAAGCACACATCGGCACTATATAACTTTTATTTCTTGGGCTATTCCCTAGCTACAGTTCAACTGATATGACTAATATGGTTTCGTGTCCAACGGGTTGAAACACGGTCATCTTTCGGTCGACATTCCACTAACAGTAAGGCACGGTATAACGTGTCCCAACCTTAATAGGTATTCACAATCTTCATATGACATTCATTACTTTTGATCACTACAATGTACACGTAAGTTGCAAAAGTCGCAAGGTAATGCCATATTTATATGCTATGCGGAACTTGTAACAATTTTTGTTCGGAATTGAGTAAAATTGACCTCATTGAATGGACGTATACTATTACTACTACATACATACTTTCTAGTTGAATTTTCTTCTGTAATCCGGTTTTGGTATACCTACGAAAACGCCTTCACGGGGGCGAACTGTTATGTACTTTTGCGATACAACAAGTAAATATTTTGCTTTTAGATTTAGAGGTAAGATTAATTGTTTTTTAATAATAAACATTTTATTGCTCTCTTATTATTATTAGCTGTTTATTTTGAAGGGTTAATTGTTATACATTATTTACGTATTGTATGTTTCATTTCATTGTTTACACTTATTCAGTTTGATACAGCAGTAGTTTCTTTTTGTTGTTTCTATCCTCAAAAACGATGTTTCTGAGAATACGGACAAAAAATCTAATTATACAAATTGGAAAAACAAATGAAGATCAATGAAAAAAAGGTGAACTATAAAAATAACAGCATTTTTTTGTAATTGATTCTTCCAAAATCGCATACCATTAACATTCCAAATGTATTACAGTAGTGTTAATATAAATTATATTGACATTTTCCATACCGTATTTTTATATTGTGCTGTTTTATTCACAAAGATCTAAATGTGTAATTATGTAAATGTATGTATAGTCTTCCATTTTTCTCATACCCGAAAGTTTTAAGCGGTCTAAAATCATAAACATGATGACATGTAATATTCACAATATTTACTAGTCATCTTAATGTAGATGTTCTGCTAATTTTATAGTTTACAGGGAGAAAAACTTCATTAAATTCCAAAAAAAAATTTATTTTATCACAACAAAAAATAATATGTATGGTAATATAATGTATTTCAACAATAACTTAAGACTCAACATCATAAACTTAAGAAGGATCCAGTATGTATCTCTAGGTACTATACGTTCAAACTGTAATATACAGCGTGTATACAGGGTAGCCCATCGAAAACGTACCGCAAGGCATTACAGGGTAGTAATGAACTTTTCGGCAAAATCCAAAAACAGGTAAAGTTTGCTTCTGAGGGGGACAACTTTTGGCGCAAAAAGCATAGCAAAATCTTCAACCCCCTAAGTGGGGGTGCCATCCCCCAAATTTTTTTAAATGGGAATGGGGGTCAAGTGGGGGGTCATTAGAAAGGGCTTTTAATTCTCTATACATCGATTCTTACTTTTTGAAAATCGATCCATTATTTTAGAAAATATGCAGCTTTGAAAATACGAACAATATTTTTGACGAGAAATGCGAAAATCGATTTAATTTTACTTCAAAACTTACGGTATTAGCTTGGTAAATTCCTTCAAAAGAATTCGCTGTTTTTTTTTTCTGATTTGCGAATTCTTTAGCCTGATTTTGGTGAGCAAAAAATTGTCCGCTTTTTGTTTCGTATTTAGATAGGCCACAAGAAGTTGCTAGATAACTGTCTTGTGACTTGTAGTTGAAGAGTACCAATACTGCCGAGTCTTTTAAATTGATTAATTATGGTGTACTCAATTCCAGAAAGAGTAGAAATTATTGAGCTTTTTTTCAAAAACAATGAATGCGGAAATCGGGTCGCCGAACTGTTCAACCAACGGCATCCTGAGAAACATGCGTCTGGAAAAATTGTTCGCGAATTGGTGGCCAAATTTCGCGAAACTGGCTCCGTTCATAACAAAAAGAGGCAGGTTGAAAATCCGGTACTAAATGAACCTACGGAAATAGCGGTATTGGGGCAAGTGGCAATGGATAGTACGCTGAGTACAATGCAATTGGCTACTGCGACAGGAGTGAGTCGTACAAGTGTCCAACGAATATTAAAAAAATACAAATTCCATCCTTATAAGATTCGGCTAGTGCAAGAGCTAAATGAAGACGATTTTGATCGTCGTTTGCAATTTTGCGAAATAATGACTGAACGAGCGATAAACGATAATTTCCTCTTTAATGTGTGTTTTTCGGACGAGTGTACGTTCTTCTTGAATGGTTTAGTGAATCGCCATAATTGTCGTTACTGGGCTGATACCAATCCAAGGATTTTCCATGAGACACACTCCCAACACCCCCAGAAGTTGAATGTATGGGCAGGTATTTTTGGAAATTCCATTGTAGGTCCTTTTTTCCTTCCTGGAAATTTGACAGGCGATATGTACTTGGATTTACTACAAAATGTCATCGACCCAGCTCTAACAAATATCATAGAGGACGACCCTGCTTACAATGAACACGAACTGATTTTCCAGCAAGACGGAGCTCCTCCACATTACTCGCTCAATGTGCGCAATTACCTAAATGAGACGTTTCCAGGACGCTGGATAGGACGAAGAGGTGCAATTGAGTGGCCCCCTCGGTCACCCGACTTAAATCCTTTAGATTTCTTTCTCTGGGGGCACATTAAAAGCAAAGTTTACAGCACTCCACCTGATACCTTGGAAGATCTGCGAGGACGAATCATTAATGTATGTCGCGAAGTAACACCGCAAGTGCTCCAGAATGTTCGACAACGGTTTGAAGACAACCTGTATCATTGTATGCAAGTTGGCGGACAACATTTTCAGCATTTACTTGACTAATACCGTAAGTTTTGAAGTAAAATTAAATCGATTTTCGCATTTCTCGTCAAAAATATTGTTCGTATTTTCAAAGCTATATTTTCTAAAATAATGAATCGATTTTCAAAAAGTAAGAATCGATGTATAGAGAATTAAAAGCCCTTTCTAATGACCCCCACTTGAACCCCATTCCCATTTGAAAAAAATTAGGGGATAGCAACCACACCAAACAGGTACTTTTTGTGGTTGTTCCAATGTAACTCGTAGGTTTTCTTTAGCCCAGCTACAGTAATTTTGATTGTTTATTTACACATCCACCAATTTTGAAAAGAGCTTCATCACTAATGATGATTTTGTTAAAAAAAATCATCATTTTCTTCTTTCACTGCAAGAGCTCAAGTAACCAATGTACGACCATGACCAAATCCATGATCTGTTGGCCATAATTCTTGTATTAACTGTATTTTGTGAGCCTTTAGTGAAGATCCTTATACAAGATATTGAATAAAGTGGTTTGTTTAGTGCCTAATAGCTGTCAACGATGACGAACTGATGTATTTGGTTCTGCAGTGACACTATCATTGGCAACTGCAACATTTTCTTCTGAACGACCACTATGACTGTAAATTTTACCTCTTTGATCTTGAATTGAATCAGTTTCTTGAAATTTATTCACAATATTACGAATTTGTTTGTTGGACAATTTGTTTTTCCATATTTTGTATGATATTTTCTTCCAACTTCTGCATATAACTTTAATCCAATTTAAAATAATTTTTAACAATAAAGACGTGTTGTTTTAGTACAAAAACCCCGAGGTAACGAATTTCGGCTAAGTTTATAACGAATTTTCACAAAACTCCAGGAGACGTCGTGGAAACCGGCCACCCTGGGCAGTAAGTACCTCGGAGACCGTTGCCGTCGTGATATTCGTGTTCAGCGATCCCAAAAACCCCCGAGTAGCAAAATTGAACTCATTTCCGTCAATATTTTCTGAGTTATAAATTTTTCATATTTTATCTCTGAGAGATACAATTTTAAAAATGCATTTTTCTTATGCACCGATGCAATTTTCATTTCTCATTGATCACATAGGGTCACAAACTTTCTGGACGCTCTAACGAATCGAATGCAAAAAACCGCATCACGATCCAACTTACTGCACAGATTTCAGAGGTTCAGAGCTTTATTTCCTCGACTATTAATACTTACAGATTTTTTAAGTCGGTTATTATTTTGATTTGAGTTAACGTCATAGGTAATAATGGTTGGTAACGATGATTGTACCAAATTAAAAAAAATGGTACTTTGTAAATACTTCTATACCTAGATATGTGCTTATTTGATATTTTTTCTTGTAGCCTTTTGTTAGAAATCAACATCTGGAATAAAGCTACCGTTTACCTTTCATGGTTTGAAATAACTAAAGTAATAATTATTTCAGCAGGTGTGTAAACTACAGTGTTAATGATTTAAACTCTATTTACATTCTTTTGTTTTAAATTTAATTCCTCTTACGACAGTTGCACTTTATTCCCTCGGCATGCAATCAATTGTCTGCGTGGAACTGTTGGTAGAAGGAATTGTCAAAAATTATTTATTAAATAATTACAAAATAACTGTTGTTAGGCTACACTTGATTTTAAACAGTTATTTCATGTTTACTCTATTNTTCATTTTATTACTTTAGTATTATTTTATTTAATGAGAACTACCTACAAAGTATTTTAAATTTTCCCGCGACACCACTTTGATATTAAACTGACTTTGGTAAGTAACTAGATATGTTAAGTTGGCAACGCTGCGAAATCTTGTTACAATTAGTGTCGTTTCATTAAAACACATGACATATAAATGAGGCATAGGCGTAGCTAGAATTTTTACTTAGGGTGGGCTCAGGGCTGCAAGTTCTATGGAGTCTCTAAAAAATAGCTCTCGCAATCAACAACTTGCCGAATAAAATTATAAAAACCTGAACACAGTTCTTTAAAAAAAAAAGTCACGTAGTCAGCGACTTACCGACATGCCGATATGATAGACGATAATATTAGATCTTTTTTCTGGGGTGGGCACCGGGCTTTCTGGGGTGGGCCGTGCACACCCCTGCTCCCCCCTAGCTACGCCCATGGATAAATCCTTATTAGAGATCGGGAACTCGGTAAAATTCATATCGAGCAATATGACAACGGAGCGGCGGTTAACACGACGTACTAAGCTATCCAACAATACGCAATTCAGTTGGTGTTGGTATCTGGAATTGGACCGTGTCGGAGTGTTTTTTGCGTACCACTATTTCCTTTTCTTGAGGCGCTTTCCAGCGCGTGAGCGAAAAATGGACTCGAACGGGTCGTGCGTGTATTGAAAATAGTAGTGGACATTTTGAACATATGTTGTGGTTTGTTTTGTACTTGTGCGTTTAAAAATGACTGAATTTTGCTTTTTGGTAAGTCATTAAATTATTTTTAATACGTATGATTATTTGGACGTGAATCTTTGGGTACTTTAATTACATATTTTTCATATTCATAATTTGATTAAAAGTTCCTGTTTTAAGAGATTCATAATTACTAAAATCCGAGCTAAAATTTAAGCACACTATCTTCGTACTACAAAGTCGATACATTTTATTTTATTTATTTAAACACTGAAAAACAATTGTCTTTAAATTTACTAAATGTTTCACAATAATAGTTGTTTACATATTTGTTATTCCGTAGGACACGTCTGCCGCATGCACACGTGGTGTGCATCAGCTGTGTAACATTAGGTTAAGCGCTGTTGTCACGTTGTTATGAAACTCCCCAATATTAATGCTCGCTGTATTTTGAAAACTATTAATCTTATGCCCCTGTAGTATACCACTTTTTTGTTCACTTATGATTACTCTATCTCATGCTGAAGTAACAGCAGTCAAACTTCTTACACCCTGTATATGTAAGTATTTGCATAATAGCATGAAACAAATAAGGTTCACATGGAACTCACCATAAAATATATAGGTACGTTATAATAAGTACCAGCAAATGTTAACAAAATAATAATTTAATAAACAGTTGCCCTAAACGTTCCGCGGTTAATTGTCTTCAGCGATCGGTAAATACCCATTTAAAAAAAAATAACCGTCAACATTATCCGAGGTCACAGGCGCATATCTAAAATAGTCGAAGAGTTTAATGGATAATGGTGGCGAAGCATCATGTACTTCACATTTTAATAAACCCACTATCAGTGTAATTGTACAATAACATGTACATGTTTGCCACTGACCTGAAGCTTCGCATCGATCAATTTATTCAGTACGTATCTAGCGGCACCCTGCCGACCTGGCGTGCGTTGTGTATTGTGAGTATAGAGCGGCACATGGTGTGACCACAGATTTAGCATATTAGATTTTATGAACACAATATTTTGCCATTCTATTTATTGTTTAATTATTATAGAAATATTTATCACTGGGGAAAAATGTTAATTAATGTAAAGATTTTAAATAAAATTCTGAAAAAGTTGTTGAGCCAGGGCCAGTGCAAAACTTAAAGTGGTCTATTATAGGTATAAATAGTTATATTAACGAATTTGAATGAATTTAATCAATAGTTGTATCGGAGAACGTCTACCTATGTCTAGGCAATGTCAAAATATTTGCAACTATTTCACAATCTATTTATAAGTCAATGTCAAATGCACCGTCACTGTTCAAGTGGCCCATAATCCAACAAGCTGTATGCAAATTTATTTTATATGCCGTTTTAATTATATTTTTGTTATGAAAGACATATTTTTTATTTTTATGTCTTGCCTGATACGGAAATACCCATGATGAAGGATCTACCAATGAACTTGTCAGATTTGAATACCGGACTTGCGATTAAGTTAAATTAATTGCCGATTCCAATAAGTCTCGAAATACTTATATAATTTTTAATTCTATAAATTGTCTATATCGCATTAGTCCATTAATATTTTTTATATGTACCTATACTTAGCTAAAACTGTATTGTGGGATATGTGTCTGGTAACCAGTATGTTGGCTTCAAAACAACGTCAGACAATGAACCGAATAATATCTATAATTAATATTATTCATATACGATTCGCACACAAACGAACAGAAATAAAAATAAATTATAGCTATTAAATATTTTCGCACAGCCAAATGCGCTAAACAATAATTACCTAGTTAAGTAATCAAATTAAAGTAATTTTATAATTTTATTAGTTAATAATCACGATTGTTTTTATTTATATTCTTATCCAAGTCAAGGTTTTAGTGGGATCAATAAATGAAAGAACACTATATTTTAAATAATTGCCAACGTTTTGGTGTTATTTTACACCATCCTCAGGGCTCTAAAGTGTGTGTAGTGTTCTTTTATATATTGATCTTTATCCCACTAAAACCTTGACTTGGATAACTAATCAAGATCGCAAAACAGTGGAGACGTAATTATATTCTTATATTTGCATTGACTATTTTGACATGAAAGAAAAGGGTGTCTTACAAGGAAATACACAAACTTTAATACTGTTCCTCAGATATAAATAAACAAAAGAGTTTATATAAACTTTTTTTAAAATTTTAAATAACGAGCGTTCAAATAAAAACGTGGTCAAGTTGGTTCTGAAAATTTGGACGTAGGGCGTAGCGTATAGCAAATAACTTAAACGTCATCTGTCAAAGCGCTATATCGCCGCTATCAATTTGAATATTTTCGTTTTAAAAAGCGTTTAAAATGGTGTTTTCTCAAGAACAAAAAGTGTTTATCATAGAGTCCTACTTTAGAAATGGACGCAAGATTGATGGAATATGGAAGTATTCTATTGAGGAATGTTTCATAGAATTTCAAAATCAATTTCCCGGCGTTGTTGAGTATAAAATTTTTCAAAGTGCAGTTCAGCGTTGTGTTAATGTTTTTCGTGAAACGGGCAGTGTAACAAAAAAAGAAGGAAGCGGCCGACCTAAAAAGCGGACTGAAGAATTAAAAGAAAATGTCCAACAAATAATGGAAAATGCGCCAAGAACTTCTGTACGTGTTTTATCACAAATGGTGGGAGTATCAGTCGGTACCTGCCACACAGTGTTAAAAAAAGATTTGCGTTTGTTCTCCTATCGTTTAACTTGTCAGCAAGAACTTCATGAAGTTGATTTTCCGCGACGGGCTGTATTTTGTGAATGATTTTTAAACAACTACGGTGAACTTCATAATATCACCTTTTTTTCTGATGAAGCCTGGTTTCATTTAAGTGGTTACGTAAACTCACAGAATATGAGAATGTGGTCTTCTGAAAAACCAGATAACTTTTTTGTCGAGGGCCCTCTACACGCTCAAAAAATTGGAGTTTGGTGTGCTCTCAATCGAAGGAGGATTTATGGACCTATTTTTTTTAATGGTACTCTTACTGCGCAAAGGTATAGAGAAGAAATTATCGCTCCTTTTGTTAACCAGCTGGAAGAAAACGAAATTACAAACTTTTACTTTCAACAAGATGGCGCAAGGGCACATACGGCAGGCGAGACGATGAATATGTTGAGGGAAGTTTTCCAAAATCGACTAATAAGTCTCAATGCTGAACGTGAATTTCCACCGAGGTCATGTGATATTACGCCGTGTGATTTCTTTTTGTGGCCTTACCTTAAAAACACTATTTTTGAACTGCCTATTCCTGATTTAGACCATCTGCAGGCTCGACTTATAGACAAGATTCGTGAAATTAACAATACCCCGAGCATCTTAGAAAATGTCTTTAATTCTTTAAGGAACAGGTGTGAAAAGTGCTTGGAACAAGGAGGGGGACACTTTCAGCAGCTGCTTTAATTTATTGTTATTGTTATCACGATTATTCTTTAAAATAAAGTTATGTAGTCATTAACGTTATTGAAACTGACAGCTGCTATACAGCTCGTTGAGAAATGAGGTTAAGTTGGTCGCTATAAGCTACTCCCTACGTCCAATGTGTCAGAGCCAACTTCGACCACGTTTTTATTTGAACGCTCGTTATATAAGTTTGTTTAAAAAAGGAACAAAATTAAAAATCAGGTAATGAAATTTTAAATAAAGGGTTTTCCAAATAGGGCGGGTCGATGTTGACAGTCTATGGCGGCTATGTTTTTTGTTCGGCATCTTTCAAATCTGTTGCTTATTATTCAGTCACTGATGCCAAATCATCATGTCAAGTTACACGATTCAACAGCACGTCCAAATGATAAAATTTTATTATCAAAATGAGCGTTCGTTAGTGCAAACGTTGCGCGCCTTGCGCCTATTTTACGGGAGACGCGGTGGCCCTTCAAAGTTAACTCTTCTACGTTTGGTGGCCAAATTCGACACGACCGGTTCGGTAAACAATCAACCAACACCCGTACGTCAAAGGAACGCCAGATCGGGCGAGAACATCGCCGCTGTCCGTGAAAGTGTGCAGAAAAACCCGAGGCAGTTTATTCCTCGCCGTGCACAAGAACTCGGACTTTCGCAGACTTTAACTTGGCGAATTTTGTGTCGGGACTTGGGCCTGCACTCGTACAAGATCCAACTGACCCAGGAGTTACAAGTTAATGACCATAGACAACGCCGTTTGTTCGCTGACTGGGCTTCAGAGCGTTTGGAAGAGGACCCCAATTTTGGCCGAAAAATCATCTTTAGCGACAAGGCGCATTTTTGGATTAATGGCTATGTTAACAAGCAAAATTGCCGTATATGGAACGACGCCACCTCACACGAGATTCACCAGGTGGCAATGCACCCACAAAAAGTTACTGTTTGGTGCGGATTTTGGACCGGCGCGGCGGCATCATTGGTCCGTTCTTCGAAAACGACGTTGGTGAGGCCATCACCGTCAACGGCGAGCGCTACAGATCAATGACCACCAATTTCTTTTGGCCCAAATTGAACGATATGAACGTGGACGACATGTGGTTCCAACAGGACGGCGCTACGTGTCACACAGCGACTGTCTCAATGGATATTCTGCATGAATGATTTGAGGGTATGGTTATCTCTCGCAGAGGTAACGTGAATTGGCCACCAAGATCGTGCGATTTGACCATGCTAGATTTTTTCTTGTGGAGTTTTCTCAAGTCGCAGTCTATGCCAATAAGCCGCAATCGACCGATGCCCTCAAAGTCAACATAACCCAGGCCATAGCTCAAATTCAGCCGGATCTATGCGGCAAAGTCATTCAAAATTGGACCTCTTGGATCCGTGCTACCATGCGGAGCTGCGGCGGGCATTTGAACGATGTCATATTCTATACATAATGGCATACATAGACCTTTCAAATAAAAAAAAAATCCGTTGATATCTCACACACAACTTGTTTTATTCCATATCAACATCGACCCGCCCTTATTGAAAAACCCGTTAGAATTCTCATATTAACTAAATTTTCAGTGTCCACAATTTTTCATAAATTTATATAAAGAAAATTGGGGACATAAATGTTGTTGGCCAAATGAGCATATTGAAATTTTCTACAGCAGAAAAATTTTTTAGGGACGCCTATGAAACTCATTAAATTTTATTGCTAAGCTTTTTTATACATGCTCAACTGACTTCGGAAAGACCTTACTCTTTTTTTTTATTGCCCAATTGAGAAGCAATTATTCGTGAGCTGGTATAGTTGCATCATCTTCTACTAGACTACTAGTAGAATATTTTCTGCTTCTAAATCTTGTAGATGAGCTCGTTCAACTGTTATACTAGCGCTGGGAAGTTTTCCGGTTTCGCACAGTTTGTTGAAAACTCTGATAAATACATTTTTATTAGACATTTGTTAAGTGGAAACTATTGACGATAATCTTCAGCAGCAGCATTAGCATTCCCGTTACAAAAGCCATAAACAAACACCATATTTGCACACTCTAAATTTGAATAAGTTCTCGATAAATATCCTACTTTTGAACTTGGAACATGACATACTATGATTTAAAATTTTTTAAATTTGTAAGTACTCCATAACTTGAAAACAAATGAAAATCGCATTTGAGTTTTTTCTTATTATTTTGACATGTAGAATCCATTCCTGGAGTTTGGTGCTATCCTTCCAATTCACCCTGTATATTTTGAAATATTTTCAGGATGCTACAGGAAATTTTACAAGGTTATACACTAATTTTAGTTACCAGTGCCGTAGATATGGAATTTCAGCCCCTTTCGTAAAGCTTAGCGTCTCCACATTTGACTTTTATAAATATTTAAGCAACAAATTTATTTTTCTCACAGGTGTAAAGAATTTGTGTACACTGGAGCTAAAAAAATACTGAATACAGGGTGTTAATGAACTTATGTCAATAATTTAAAGGAATAAAAAAGGAGCTAAAACTGAGTTAACTGATGTCACAAACTTGTATCGGAAGTTTAAGGTCATAGAGCTAATTAAAAATGTGTTTAAAACTGTTTTGGAACTGCTGAAATACGTGTATTTTATCGCGACCAGTACTTACAAAAAATTCTGTAACATTTTTACGAGTTTCTTATGGAACCGGACTGTATTCGAAAGTCAGTTTGTAATACTTTGTTGTAGTGATTGCTGTGCTGTTTTTTGAAAGTACATTTAATAACCGTATTTCCAAATTTTCATTTGAAAATTGCGCATTTATTTAGCAAAATATGTGGAGCCCCCACTCACGTTTTTCGCATTTCCTATTCGCTGGAGATGCCGCGGCAGCCTAGTTAGATGGACCCCCGGTCCCCGAACCTCACCACTTTAGACTTCTTTTTGTGGGGATATGTGAAAAGTGTTGCGTATTCCTCGGAAGTTCATGACATCGACCAACTGCGACATCGTATTGCCGAAGCTTGTAATACGATTCGAGAGGAAGTGGCAATGTTGCAACAAGTGCGAGCGAATTGGATACGTCGCGCTGAAGCTTGTGTGCAAGCAAATTAAATTTTTACTTACTTTTAAAAGTCCTATCCGCGAGATTATTGTAAAATTTTCTAAAGGAACATAATACAAGACATCTCTCATCTCGTGAGTCTAAATTTTATTAGCTAACTTTTTCTATTTAAACAAATAAGTGAGGAAAACAGTTTTTTCACTTTGCAGGGAAAACCATCAATTTTAGCGAAAAGTGACTCTCAGACAGCTTGTAAGGAGTAAAATTATCTACAAAATGAGATTTGCTAAATTAAAATTGGTTAATAAACAAAAAAGTTATTGCAAAAAAAAACAAGAAAAGTGCTCATTTTTTTATTTGTTTATAACTATCGTATTTATTGTTAAAATTTTATAAAATCTATGACAAATTGAGGATTTTGTCATACTTCAAAAGTGTGCCAAAAGTGGGCGCTGTAGGTGCAATAGTTTTCGCACAATTATATTTGTTTATAACAGAGGCTCCAAAAGTTATGAATTTTAAGCCTCTGTACAGGCGTTAATTTTCAACTAAACATGATTCTGGAAGCGACATTGTAATCTTAAAGACGTAATTAAGCTACCTATTAAAAAATATCACCGTTTTTTTGACATTAACATTCTCAAATTGTGCATTAAAAAACCTTTTAGGTTTTAGGATAGGACTTTTTTCGAGTTTCTCTTTTATTTTCGTTAATTTTTCTGGTGTACAACTCAAAAGGTTACTCCTTGCAATGTTGAGGTAAAATTACAGTTTACTCATCACAAATCCGTGTATTTACCTCATTTTTACATAACGGATATGTAGCAAAAATATTTGACTTAAGTTCATTATACCCTGTTATGTTACTATGTTGCGTAAAATATTGTTTAGTAAGTTGCAGCTTTTTTTGTTTCAAATAGTTCCATAAAAGGCACAGGCTCGATGTAACGTTAGCCACATGCTAGGATATTATTTAATAGGAAATAGAAAGGCTAATTCTGTACTGATTAATAAATCTTATTCAGTTGTACGCATATGTGTGTTGCTTCCGTTGTAATTAAGTGGGATATACATATTCTTCAATACAACTACTACGTTATATGTCCAAGTTATTTGATCCGGGTATGAATTCTGTGTGCAAAAATAATTTAAAGATTGTACAATTATTGTACAACATATTTTCTAGAAAACAGTTCTCATAGCCACCCTCGTGTTGTCCTTTTGTGCCTTAATTTTTAATAATCTTGAACTGTCAACTGTCTCTGTTTTTTCGTGGCAACACTTTAGCGCTCAAATGGCGTAAAATTTTGAGACACCCATTGTGGGTGTAAAATATTTACAAAAAAAACTGACTAGAAATAGAACTGGTGGGCTAATTATTCCTAATTATTTTTTCTTTTTGTAAATTTATCCACATATTTTAGTTACATCCTCTATATGAACAAATATTTATAATTAACATAATCCCATCTCTCTCACCACATACAATTTCTGGAAGCTACAAACACGTTTTTTACTTTTCAAATAAATATATTGTTATAGAGAGAATTTATTGTAAAAATAAACACCACACCTGCGGAAAATCCTTGATCGCTGTATTTAGCTATAGTTTTGAATAATAGTGACTGTGCAAAAACTCTTGTATAACAAGAAACTAAATAATAAATCACTATTATATTATTAAATTCACATTAATATATAAAAATTCCTACTACATATTAATTCCTAAATCCAAGGTTAAATTTTTAGTTCTAATCTTCCATTTTCGAGTGTGTATGCGTTTGTATTTCTGTAGTGGGACACCAAATGCCTTGTCTTTGTCTTATATCATTCATGAAATATAAATAAAATAATAAAACAATGGTGCAAAAGTGGAATATACAAAGAAACATGACTATTGGATTACACATTGAACCAAATATCATTTAGCCATAAGTGGTAATTAATTAACGCTAAGACAATATTTGCTTTAAATAGGCTCCAGAAAGGTTACGATGTTGACATAATAAAAAATATTTTGCTGAACGAATGTATTAAGTATGAAAAAGTTTTTTGTTAAATTTTTTTCATAACTTTACCTACATAACCTATAACTGTGAATAACACTCCCTTCGCTATATTTGAGGTTATAAATCTCGTTTTGTCATTCGAAAGCTTTACTCTTTTTGTTCAAAATCAATTTTCAATTGTTCGGATATCTCCAAGAGATTAATTAATTTAAAGTATTCTTCGATATCTGGAAATTTCACTCTACAGAGCTATGGGATCAAAAGTCTGCTGTACTAGAGCTATTTGTGCTTGAAAATTCGACCCTCAGGGCTATGGGGTTGTAAAGTCTATGGTATTCGAATTTGTTCCGAATGGAAATTCGATTCACAGAGCTATAGTGTTACAGAATCACTTCAGCGGCCATATTGGATCTGCCATAATACCGTGCAACGAATAGTTTTCTCAGCTTTCATAGCGATAGTAATTTGAAAAATTTATGAATTTCCAAATAATTTTTACTCGACGATAATCTTTTCATTTTTAAATGATGTAACATAACCTCAAATATACCAAAACAACGTAGTTTTCACACATACAGGTTTTTTTTTGTTACGCGTTGTGTTGCCCTCTGTTAACGGATTGTATTAACATATCGGAATACCGAAGTCGGAATTGTATAAGTAGTGACATCTATTACAGAAAAGGCAAACGACGAAAACAAAGATGACCACCGGTCGTTGAATTACAAGTGGAAGTGGATCTTATTAGTGGAAGGGCGAAACGGGCGGTGACTATGAGACGCCTTCATTATAGCCATCCTTCTCTATCGCACGGATTTCTACGACTTACTTTATCGCTCTCACGTAATGGCCGATGAACCATGGGGACTTTCCGAACTCGTATACTGTAAAATAATTATAATGCTCTACTAATCTATTATTTTGAAATAATATCTCTATTTTGAGATGCATAAAATGAGAAATAACTTCCTAGGGCATTTTTAATATAACGCCGTAGGAAAAATTGAAAACGCTTTATCGAAGAAGTAAATCTATTAAGTAACATTTATTAATGTCAATACAAAATAAATGTCAAACAAATGTCATATTTACTGTAGTAACAAAATTTTCATACATACCTACATACTAGTAGGATGTTAAGCGTTAAAGAACCACGGGTGTCATAAGATAATCATACTCGGTCAATAATTCGCAATGCACATTACATTATTATCCATATGACACCCTTGGTACCTTAGTATTTTGTGTTGCATAATAAATAAATCTAAACATATTAGATTTCAGTCAGTATCAATGCTGCAGGAGAAACATTTGCTGTCGGTATTTAAATATCAACCGCATTTTCCCGAGTGCAAATTGGTCGGGTGCATAACCAGCGCATTCCCGATCCGAGACGTTGTTAGTTATCAGAACGATGCATTCGGATCTACGCATTTCGCAAAACTTTCACTCGCCGGTACTGAATATTTATGAACATCTTATATAATACAATTAATTGGAATTAATATATTTATCAAGCGATCCGGGCACTAATAACCTGAAGCTCAACGAGTAGCGCTGTACGCGGTTCGATTTTAAAATTTGCAACATGTGTGTAATATGTTGTTCGGAATTCATTAGTTTTTAATTATGTAGTAACGAATATGTTTATGTCATATAATACATATACTTAACACACTGGATAATAAAATAAAACAAGTACAAGCTCTAGTACGAGATAATCTCGGGAATAATAATAAACTGTCCCCTCCCCCACACAATTTCAGATAATTTTAATAAATAATGTTATATTTCTTTACAGTAATATATGTACATTTAAGTACACTGTAGTGGTATGAGATATGACTGCAGTAATATACAGGGTGTTTTCAGGATTCATTGGTCAAACTTGAAATTTGAGTCTGGGTGGTCAAACAAGAAGTTCTATGAAAAATTGTTTGGGAAGGTTTCATTTTCAAGACAGGGGTGTTAATATTTGAAATAAACTGAAGCCGTTTGATATAAAGTGATAAAACTTGGGCAATTATTTTTGTAATTAAAAATAAATGCAATCAAATCTGCTGAATTTGAGAAAAAATAGATTTGTCACTTCAGGTATGTCGGTAGTCAATATGACTGAGAATTCTGGAAATTTGACGTTTGTTTTAAATTTATTGTAGTAAGGGTAATGTTTGGCCAATATAAGAACGTTTGTAATATTTTATGTTTGTGGCGTTTTCAGATACATTTTTTTTATTTAATTAGGATCTCTATATAAAAATTTAAACTAGAAACCCCAAAACAATCTGACAAAGGGTTGATTTTATAAATTTAGTTTTACCGAACCAGAAATATCTCACACTAAGCAGGTCATTTTTCGTGACCTAATCACTAAACACAATAATCACCAATAACCACTAAACACAATAATCACTAATTACAAATTACACAATAATCACTAAAACTTCTTCCTCAAATTTATTTTATACAACTTTTTGTCTGTTATTTTAATCACCAGAATTCAAATCTAAGTTTGGCCAATTATTAATCTCGATACACTTCGCGTATTTTAGTTATTAGCACTTCAAAACTCTGATAGAGAACGTTGGATATAATATAGCCGGTGCGGTTTTTCTTTTGATTCTTATTGTTGTGAGAAGCGAATACATAATAGATTTATATATATTACACAAGTTTAACTCATTTTTATCTAGGTTGCATCACAAATTATGGACATTATATAATGTTTTCAAGCTTGTTTGGTAATCTAGACAGCCTTGATTACAGATTTTTGTCCATTAGTCATCAACTTGGTCGCGTAGAATACTGTATTTGCTAGACTTGCCAAGCTCGTAGCGTAAATTTATTTAATGTCACAATATGTCATATTGTCATAAGACCTTAATCAAATGAAAACTGTTTATGAAATTTATTCACGATTTTTAAATTTTGGAGGTTTCACACTGTAAAAAAATTTCACTCAAATTTCACTCAATTTTACTCAATAATGTATCAATTTCTGTCTACACCCGGTTGAGTGAAATTTTCACTTTATTAGTATGAGTACAACTGAGTGAAACTATTGCATCAGAAATGAGTGAGTTTTATTCAAATCCGAGTTACTGCTAACTATCAATTGAGCGACTTTTGACTATCTATTCTGAGTATATTAAACCAATTTAGAGTTGACTTTTTCTCTAATATGATTTAAATTTAACTATTATTGAGTAATTTTTTACTCAGACTTGGTTTTTAGTTAACTAAATATTGAGTGCAAAATTAGGATATACATTGTTAAAATTAATTCTCTTCGCGGGGCCTCCTCCTGTCCTGGCTGAGACCCGCCAGCTGAGACCCACCGCCGCCGGCTAAGGCCTGGTCTCCTGACTATCACGCTTTTCTGGAGCATCTAACGCGCCCCTATCAACTGTGGTCGAGATAACAGAAGCAATATGTAAGTGGTGCCATCTTCACGGCGCCATTCAAATTATTCGAAATTAATATACATTTAAATTCACTCAGCAATGAGGACATTTACTCTGATTTAGGTATAAGTGGATCAAATACGAGTTTATTTGAAGAATTTATTTAAGGAGTATATTTGAGGATATTTGAGTGCAAGTACTCAGTTTTAGTTTAAATATAATCACAAATGAGTAAAATGATCAAAATGCCAATATTGAGTGAAAATGTACCCAATAATTCCACTCAATGGATTTACTCCGAACCTTTATTGCCTCACTCACGCCGATTTTTTTACAGTGTACAATCTTGAGTGATTAGTACATAAATAGTAGGTGTGTAAGTGAAATTCGATCCCGGTTCCTTAAACAAGAAGGTCAATTTCTTCGAGATTAAAGGTCATCCCACTTAGAACTAATTCGTCCTGCTCCCGTCCAGCTTACTTTTGCTATTTATTTTGTGAAATGTTTTATGAAAGAGTTTATCCCACCGGCCTGCAAAATGTGTTACGTCGCTTGACTGTTTTCCAACGCAATTGTTAGGAATCATCGGAATAGGATATCCTCGGTAAAAAATATTTCTCGACATAGGTAACACACAGATAAGTGTTAACACTTGCTTATTTTTAATTTTTATATATATTTTACTTCGTAATGAAAACTATTGTAGTTACTTTGAAGCAAACCTCAGCTGTTCACATGGAATACGCCAGCCAAGTGTTTATTTGCTTTTGAGATAATGTAATTTATGAGTACCAAAATGTAGCCCGGGATACCGAAACTAAGACAAGGTGTTCTTTGTGACAGTGGCGCCTGGCCAGCGTCCGAATAAGATTGATTATTATGTGTATGCTTGCTTGAATACATTTGTTTAATGAAGAATGATACATATTTGCTAATTAATATAATGGAAACGTATGGAAGGAATCCTAAAGTTAAGGGGAGTGTAACCCCCCGGTAACCTATTTATTTGTTTTTTTATTGACAGAACAGTAACTTTCATTTGTTTCATATACCCTCTTGATTTTTGACGAATAACCCGGCTGTTGTCGAGATAACTGCTTTGCGATGACCCATGTATAAAAGGTAACAATACCAACAATAACATTTACTTTACATAAGTATCCAGTATTCATTTTATGACATGTTAGTTCGCTATTACTTTTTCAAATACCCTCGTACCCTTTCTATTGTATTAAGTACAGTATTATCGTATAGGTTTGCGCTAATGGAAATTTAAATTGGTAAGTGTCAGCATACGTGTATTAAAATTATATAACTTGGAAATTTTGTGTGGGAACAACTTGTTTTAAATCAGTCAATATTTGAAATATGAGCTGTAGGAAATATTTCACCACTTAAGTAAGCATTAAGGGATTGTTTGAAATTTAATTTATGCAAATTGCGTATTTGTCGTTCCAAAGCGCAAATTCACGCGATAATAAAATAACAAGTAGTTGTCTTGGGCCTATGCGGTTTTATTTTAAATTTTCGATAATACTACGAAAGGTTATTAGTACACAGCACACATAAAAATACGATTAACATGCTATTGTACCTAGTTTACGCATTTCAATTGTCACACACGTGTATTGTATTTAAATAAGGTGTCGATTTGAAATTAACATCAGCTCATATAAAGCTTCGTTGAACGTCCAGATACTAGTATTGATACTGAAATACCTCTTGAGCTCGTGAAAATATAAACACACAATCATCCAAGCTTTCATCAGATCATATCAGTGTTTAGATTAACACAAATTTTACTGGTAAAAGTAAATCATGTTGAAAAGAAGTAGAAAGAATAAAAGTACGCATTAAACTAAAAATAATAGTGAATCGTACCTTCTTCCATGAGATTTTTACACTGTAAAACAATAACTGTGTGGAATTCACGTTTCAGTTTCACGGCGGTTAATAATAATTTGTTTGCAATTTTTTTGACCTGAACAATATTTTTGACACACAAATCTTTGGTAAATATAGGCGTTGTGGGTGATTTAAGCTTAAAAGATTAAATAAATAATCCTACGATGTATAGTTATTGGAGATACAAAGTGACAAAGTTTTTGAAAAATATCACATACAGTGTCTCTCTAAAAATCAGGACATACCTCTTTTTTTTTTCAACACAATTCCAGTGATTTTTTTTTTATATATAATGTGGTTCACTATAAACAAGGATACACCTTTAATAATTTTTTTGGGTAGCATGATTTGAATGAATTTTGTTACGATTATCCAGTTGGCACTGTATCGCCTACTCCGTTTTTAAAGCGATTTTTTCAAAAATTACTTTAAATCTGCATATGTGACCTTAATCAACAACATTTTTTTTTATACGTACTTAAAATTTTAAAATGAAGTACCTAACAGTTTAAAAATACTTTAGAAATTGGATCCTTGTGGCTGTCTACAATATCAAAAGAAGTAGACAAAATTTTAGAAGATGTAAATAATACTTGAATAAATATCATATGATTTATCTAATTTTGACATATAAACAAACAGAGCTGAAACTGTCAAATTTGAAAAACAAATGTCATTTCCGGTTGTGAGAACGATAACAGATTGGTTTTTTAAACTAAATTGGTTAGGTTAGGTATAGTTTCATAAAATAACCCTTGAATTATTTTTTGGTGCGTGAATTAATTGGTAAAATACCCAAAAAAACTTAAAAAGGTATTCTGCATTATTAACTGATAAAAATTTTAAATATGGGGTTTTTCATTAACCTACGCAGCCAGATTTTCTTTCGGAAAATAAAAAAAATTGTCATCAACTTTTTTTTCCACGAACATACCCATTTTTATGATAACTAAAATTATATATTTTTTATGATTGGAATTAGTCATGATTAATCAACATTGCTGTGAAAACAATGGCTGAAACTGCTGTCACAAGTCTGTTTACATATTAGTTTTTGTCAAATGCTATTTCTTGCATGATAAACAAACTAGTAAGTGGTTGCTAAAAATTAAAAAATGTTCACAAACAATGAAAAAGTTGACATGATTTTAATTTATGGTGAATGTCAAAAAAAAATGCCAGTAGAGCTGCTAACTTATATTATGGGAGATATCCAGAGCGTCAAGCTGTTAACCCAAAAATATTTACCAGATTAGAACGAATTTTTCGTGCTAACGAAAATGCATTTTCATCAAGAAAAGGGAAAAAAGGACGCCCCTAGACTATTTTTTATGGGGAAAATTAAAAAATCAAGTATATAAGACACCCACGAGAAGTTTGGTGCATTTAAAGCAAAAGATTCGACATGTTTGTGAGAATCTTTCAAGAGAAACGTTGTTTAAAGCTATAAGGGATGTTAGGAAAAAATTGGATACATGCTTAGAAGTAAGAGGCATGCATATCGAACATTTTTTAAAGTAATAATCATAATTTTATATTTTGTTTTGTGTTTTGTTATTAGTTATTGTTATATTTATTAGTTACAATTAAAATTGTTTAATATTTTTTATATTTGGTTATCCTATTTAGCCGTCATTATGTGTATTGTTCTATTTTTCTTCGTGGAGTCACCTTTTTTAAAAAGAACATAGCAACTAATATGTAAACAAATTTGTGACAGGAGTTACAGCGATCGTTTTTCACAGTAATGTTGATTAAGTCATGACTAGTTCCAATACAATAGAATACATACTTATACAGTGTAGGAAAGTACCGATGGTCTATCAGAAGTTACGTGAGAGCGATAAAGTAAGCCATAGAAATCCATGTGACTATCAGACGCCTTCATTATAGCCATCCTTGTCTATCACATGGATTTCTATGGCTTACTTTATCGCTCTCACGTAACTTCTGATAGACCATCGGTACTTTCCTACACTGTATGTACAATGTTTGTTATTGTAACTGTCGTTGTAACTTTTTAAGAAGAGATAGAGAAAAAATTTCTGGACAAAAAATGTTAAAAAAAATAGATAATTAGTTATCATAAAAAATGAGTATGTTCGTGGAAAAAAGTTAATGACGATTTTTTTTTATTTTCCGAATTTTGAAAAAAAGTGCAAAACGGACCTGAGCGAGTCCCTATTCACGCCATCTAAACAGATTTTTGGGACACCCTGTACATCCAAAAGGCCGCTGTATAGTATTTAAATATATCAAAGATCTTAGTAAATTCATGAAACTGAAAAAAAAAAAAATACATTTTGCGAAACGATAGCAATGAACGATTCACTGAACTATGTTGTGAGGTAATAGAAAATTGCACTTCCAAGAAATTATTCTCTAAAATGTCTGAAAATATGTATTAGTGATTACTGACCTGTCACAGGCACCGGTTAACCAACGAACTACAAACTCGCTCACACCTCGTGCGAAAAGCGTGATCTAAGTAAACCGCACAGACGGAGACCCGATATTTCACAAGACGACTAAACCAACAGCGGCGGAAAATTGCTTGCACACCACCACGACCGTCTCGAGATCCCCACCTTACGCACAGGTTCTGCAAGGAAAGTATTGCTAACTGGTCAAGCGTTTCTGGCCAACTATATGCATATCGGTGTTGTTGCCCGCATAAGAGTAAGTTACTCATATCCATATGTGTTGCCCTAGTTAAGGAAATTTCCTTGCTCGCAATTAGGAAAGCAGCCGTCTGATGGAAATAGTTGTTAATGAGAGACAAATGGAATCATTTCTATAACTGTCTCAGTTACTTATTTTGGAATTTAGTTGTCTTCGCACTGAAGCAAAATTGTCGTTTATGATGTTGGTAGTAAGAATGTCAATTTGTTTAAGTTAAAAAAATTTACTTTAGAAATAGAAAATAATAGTACATTATCCTTTCTAGATATTTTAATTAAAATATATGAAAATTTTAAGGATATTGAAAGTAAAACAATCCTTTTTACTTCTACCACAACGGACGTTTGGGATAGATGACGTCGATGCTGTCGCTCTCCCTGCGTTATCGCACTCTAGTGTCTCTTTATCACTATTTTTTGTGGCGCTAGACTAAGGCACTAGAGTTTATGAATGCGGAAGGAGGCCCACATCCTTAGAGAGCCTGTATATCTCTAAGGATCTTCACTGCAAGTAGGACGAGCTTGGGTGGGTTGCTTTAAGAGCAATGGCAGAGAAATATAACTCGATTTATTTTTAAATTGCGAAATTTATTGAGTAATATGTATTTAATAACAATAAATTAAAGCAGTTATCTGTATATATAAAAGCACAAGAAAATTGGAAGCGTACTTTGAGTACTTGAGTACTACTTGATTCCGAACACTGGTTATTAAATAGCTGGTCCTCAAGCTGACGTTCGAACTCTCTCAACGCTAGATCCGCAGGGTGGCCTGATGTGTGGTTCGGTTCAGGTCTGGAAAATTTGCGTTTTATCTTATTTCTATCCTTACAAAAAGTTATAGCAGAAAACTTCTCAAAATTCATTTTGAGATTACCTATTTGTTCCTAACTCGCATTCTACATCGTCAAATTTATTTAATACAATTAATTATTAGTATACCAGTATGAATATGATCGTCCTTCCATTGTGTTTTTTCAAAGAATCTTATCTTTTGTGTTGATCTATTCATCTTGCCATATTTTTTACAAGCTACAACTTTTTTTACATCTATAAGAATGGGTTTGTCTGTAGCTGTATAACGTTTATGATTTGAATATCTACTGAAAGAAAGTTATCATTTTCATGATTGTCATAGGATTGATTAGTTTTCACAAAATACTTAACTGATCTTTTCAAATGTGAATGTACATTCTAGTTCTATCACGATTTATTCTTTTAAAAAACTTGTTGCTTTTAGAAACATTTATTCGTTTTCATAAAAATATAATGCTGGTGTTAAATCTTAAAATGCAAATTTTTCATTTTACTTAAACTTGTTTATGTACCTTGGTCTAACACGATTTCTTTGAAATTAATTTAGATAACAGGTTTATTATTCATATTTTCAAAAAGATAGTAGCTTGAAGGACCAGCAGAGATTAACATATATTACTTATACGTTTTCATTTAAAAAATTGTGGATATTGCGGTTTTTGGGGGGCGTATTGACAATAAAGTGTAAGTGCTCGTTATTTTTATGAACGCTCTGAATATCCAGGCACACTTCTTACTGCAGTATATTCGAAAGCTTCAATTTTTAATCATAGTTTTTGTAATAATAGTGCAAGTATGTACTTATATAATAGTAGTTAATTAATATTATTATATAAATACTTGTTTACGTTTTGCTTGATGTGCTAGAAATGAAAATTTATAATGAAAGAAAGTGTAATCTATAAAGATTTTAATTATTAATAGGTCAGCACAAGCAGTCATTCAATTTTTTTATATATATATTGGAATGAGCATTTCATTTAATTTTCAAAGAAATTATTGGCAATACATGGGACATTCTTTGTCAAAAAGCCACCCACTTTGTCAAATAATGAAGCAACCTGGAAACTCAAGACGGCAATCCTCAAAATTACTGTCAATATAGTAGAAATACATAACAACTTTCTTTAACTTTGATGATGTTTAATGCGAAGAAAACTGAGACTTCTACAAAAAAAAATGTATTACACTTGAATTGAATTTGAAACTAGTAACTGTCAGGTGTCCCAAAATTCTAAAACAATTGTAGACACCGAACTTGTTGAAAATGAATAGCGTTAAAGATTATTGTGGCAGACATAACATGTTGAGGGTTGCTTTCGCTGTACAGCAAAAATAAAACGCTCTCTCAACGGTACAAATAAAGTATTTTTATTGAAAACTAAGCTTGTGAAAAAAGAACTGTTTTCGGTCTGAGTGTTTGCTGGAGAGTCCCTCTTGGTCGAGTCGCTCGCAGAAGTACCTGGTCCTTGGCGCCAATCTGTCGGGGTCGTCTTCCGGGAACCTTTACAAGTTTAGTCAGTTTTAACATAATAATTGGTCCATCCAGATCAGCATTCGTTTTCTCTATCCATTCCAAGCCTTTGGTTTTATTGTAGCTTTGGGGTTAGTGCAATTTTTAAATGTTTCATAAATCCTTTTGCCTGAATAAAGTTTTCAATCAGTTGAGGTTCGAAGACCTTTTGGTCTATAAAACCACCATATTACACATAAACAATGTCTTATTATGGTTGCAATTGGTCATGTTGGTCATATAAACTAAGAATGTAACGATCGATATTTCGTAAAAGTGAATAAAACAACAAAGCAAAGCAAAAAAAAGTTATTGCGATCATGTTTATTACATATAAACTATTAATAATAGTTTTGATTGCTTTGACTTTAGAAATGCGTAAGCAAATAAATTATATAAAAATTATAGTATATTGAAGTATTAAATTGATACGTCTCAGTTATTATTTCTATAATCAATAATTACTACTTTCTATATAATTAGTGACGCGTGAAATGACGTATTTGCTATAATTTGAGTAATTATTAGCGCATAGTAGCCTTAAGTAAGAATCATTCTTTGTAATGTTCAAAAACAGTTTCATTTCAAACTAATACTATGTGAAACATCCCCTTTCTATTAAAAATGTTGTCACCACCGTTCTTGGTGGTGAAAATTCGAAATATTAGGAATTATCCAATTTTCGTGGCTGAAAACATACATAGGTATTATATTTTCGAAAGCGAGAGAGTTGCACTAACCAAATTTGGACAGGACTTAGCTAATACAATGCGAAACATCAGCTTAATGTTAAAAATGCTGTCACCGCCGTTTTTGGTGGTGAAAATTCCAAATATTTAGAATTATTCAATTTTCGTGGCTAAAAACATACATAGGTATTGAATTTTTGAAACCCAGATAGATGCACTAACCAAATTTGGACAGGACATAGCTAATACAATGCGGAACATCGCCTTAATGTTAAAATGTCAATAATTTTCAGAGAATTTTAATTAAAAGGTATAATCTTTGTCTTGCACATTAGCAATATTATTGAAAATGTATAATTTATGTTTTCGTTAATAAACGCTTAAGTTTCTTTTATGACTACTTATTAAAATAGAGCATAAATGTCTAATATAATTTTATTGTCCACAGTAATTTTTATATTGTCCATTGCGAGATTCAGTCTTTCAAAGCAGAATATTGATCAAATTGTTAAGTAAACCCACGACATATATACATAAGTTTGGTTCGTATCTTTGAAACGCTATGTATAGTTTCTATTTTCATAAACTCATTAAACTCCTTATCGAGTTTAATCCTTTTATTTATCCTTATTGACATTTATGCACTTTAAACAACGAACATTCAATTATTTTCCAACGCCTACTTGATCCTTCCACCGCTAATATGATTTTTAAGTGGTATTTCTTTTGAGACTCTTTAGGACGATATTGTTTATAACTTTTCAACGGGAAGTAATACAGAAAAATTTATCTAATAAAGGTTTATTAGAAAATAGAGAGCTTTTTAACAAGAAAAAAGTTTGGGTATGTTTCTGGAAAAAATATAATTAATGACGTCATTAGTCATTTCTGTTACATCCCAAAGATAATACTTTCAATTGAAAATGGAGCTTATCGCATCCCATTAACACCACGTGTCCCAAATTTTATTTAATTTTCTAGAGAGTGTTATTAATATGAGAAATAAATAACAAATAATGAAAGGTGTTATGGACATAAATTATTACATTAATGACATTTTTATGACATTGCTAAGATAATGTGTCTATGTAATTGTAAATGTCAGTAATAATTAAGCAATTACTATAATAAGTGGAAATTTACAAACCTAGAAGAAAAACTATAAAGTGTGATTTTCTTGTCAAGGTAATATGCGATTTATTTATTCTTGAACACACAGAAGTAACCGTCTTTTTCCAACACAAACAACACTAATTTTGCACGTAGCTAGAGCTGTCACATTTCGTTTGGCATAATTTTTCAGTTGTCTATTTTCATAGAGCATAGCCTGCCTCGTTATGGAAACAATAATCTTTATAAATACGCAGATATTTGGAATTAATAAAAAAATTAAAAATTGTACATATTAAAAATATTTCAAAATAAAGCAACTACTTTTTAAGGTCAAACTTCGTATAGTTTTGCAATTTAATTTTGGCTTGGACTTTGTCAATGTTATTTAGAGATCTAAATAAAGGAGGATGTTCTACCACAACTTCACCGTTTTACCAAAAACTTGAAAACGAAAAAAGCTATCGACCTCCGGTTTATGTATTTGTTTTCCTTAATAAATGGTGCATCAAGCCATGGAAAAAAACTATATAATTGCATTTAATTTTTTTAGTAAACGGAGACAATTACAAAACTTTTCTAATTAGCGTCGTCTACCGTCGCACAGGAAAAGAATATTTTTATTCCCATATCATAAATACAAATTTTATTAATAGTTCTTTAAAATGAGTCCTCATTTATTGAAATCGATTAAGGCATTTAGAAATTTTGACAATTTAAAAATTTCAAGATGGCGTCCTTCATAATGGCGTTGCTATGGTAATAACAAAAAAAGTTCAAACAAAACTAGTGAAGGGTTTAACACTGTATCTAAAAAGTGTATTTTCAACTTGGGTTAAACAAGAAAAATTTCGAAGAAGCGACAATTTTCTGTAAACTATAGCAGTAGCGCTCCCTAGTGATGAAGTTACAAACTTGAAAATATAAATCAATTTCTTTTGGCCGTATTTGTTAATACATTTTTTACCCCAAAATCGTAACATGTCTAGTTTCCTATATACAACCGCTCCGTACCGTTAATCGATCACCCTGTAGATATACCTTTTATTTTATCGATTATTTCAAGAAGCTTGTTCTATTTATTTTGAATTTTTCTCTCAGAAAACAATATCGTATTAATTTTTCTTGGTTCTAATGAATTTACATGGGCAAAAGTATTATTCTGGAAGCTATTGTTAGTTAGTCAAGGTTATACATACTTTTTATTGTTACATCTACATCAAGCAGGTAAGCATCTAGATTTCTGCTGTATGTCGTTTGTTAAATTGAAATTTACATTTTTACCTTATATGGTTATATGGGTAAAGGTTAACCTATCACAGCATAATGTACGAAACAGTACAAGACTAAATAAACAGAAATTTAATACATTTTTTACAATACCCACCAGGGTTCGAGGCTACGAGCTCTACGCAAGCCCTCTTTCTAAAAAAAAACCTAAATAGGTTTCTATTTGAACAGCCCCCGTAGCGTTCCCCCCTCCCTCAATCTTACAAAATCCAAGAAAATAACGGTTTAGTAACAGTTTGTTAAGAAAAAATAGTTCTAACCATATCATCTCTCTCTTGCACCATAATATCAGACAGAAACTTGAAAATGAAAACATAAAAATACACTACCGTCACTAAGCACTGAATAGCTTTATAAGATTATACTGACACTACACAATAGACTTCACAAGTGCTTTCTCATAAACCGATAAATTGAAAACTAAAATAAAAATTTAACAAAATGAAATTCTGATGATGTGTTCGACCATTCCTGTTTCACCGAATTAACGTTGCACTTTATTTTTTACTCATTCCCCACCCCGTCTTATCATGCTAGATGTGAAATCAACTGGTAACGGCTTTTTAGAAGTGCCAATATGACATTAACTGGACGGCGGACGTTAATATACGCTACCCTTCGTAAGCGTTCGGAACAGGATCGGATTCTGCTTAAATTTATCATGGTTTAATTTTGTTCCTGTGTGTTTATTTTGAATTAATTTACTATATTTAGTACGGATTGGCTGCTAAAGTGGCTGAATAGGAAATGGGAGTAGAAACTTGCCACATTTTTAGAATTTTATAATTTTTTAATATTACCTGTCATAACTTTCCCAAATCCGTCCATATTTACGTTACATAGTAACAATAGTACGGTTTAGCTAAGCTAGGGCAATATCGGAAGTCATTAACAGAAATTGACAAATAAACACTGCTTGTAAAAAAACGATTTAAAAAATATTTCATATTAATTAGATTAGTATATAAGTACTTTTATTATTTTTTTATTAAGTGCTTTTTAAAAACTCAAAAAATAATTATTTTAAAATATAAATTAGTTTTATTTACAATTACCTAGTAATGTAACTACATGTGTACCAATATCAATCCGTTTTACTAAAATATTTTCAATTGTCACCCTCTGACAGTTTATTTAAAAAGGTAACAACTGATGCAGCTTACCATACTAATTCCGCTAGGCCCGGTTTACATTGCCTAAGTGTAGTTTAAAAAACTAATTTTAACTTGTTTTGATTAAGAAAATATAATTCCACATTACAGTTCAGAGAAACACGTACTATTATGTGTACCCCTAAAAAAATTGACCCCTAATCAAAATTATTATACCTTGTATATTAAAGACTAAAGTGCAAAAAGCTAAAAGTGAATACACTTGCGCAGCATATTTAATCCAATTTTAAAATAAAATCAGAACCCTTCACACTAAACAAAGGACAAAATATTAATTTGAAGATTGAAATAAAAGATCAACAGGTAAATAACGCTTTTCTATTATTTTTTGTTTAGAAATATTTACATAATTGGATAAATTTATCAAGCATTCGTTTACGTTGCAAATTTTATGATTCGCTATATTACGAGTCAAATAAAAGCTAAAAACATGCACTAATGACTAAATGAATCTTTTGACCTTATTAAAATCGTTATTTATGTCAATAATTTTAATAAAGCATAGCAGCATATTAATAAGTATAAGCATAAGCATATTAATTAATTAATTAATTAATTAACATAGGAACGGTAGTAGGATACAGAAGTAATATTTTTTCGTTTTGTTTAATTTAAATATACTTGTGTTAGTACAGTATAGCAAACAACGGTAATCATAGTAAATGTTTAGGAAACTAGACAGTCCAATAATATGACTACATCGATATAACTTCCTTTGGGTGGCATAAATTCCATGTTTTTAAGGAAAATTACATATACAGGGTGGTCCCGAGGTAATGGGCCAAAATTCATGGGTAGATTCCCCAAGCAAAAATATTGCGGTTTAGCCGAACTTGCCTTAGTTCAAAAGTTGATAGTTAAAGACATACAAGGTGTTAAATGTAAAATGTTATTTTAGTTTATTTCTAATCTACACAAAATTTTGGGGTTTGGGGTTCTTTGGGTAGAGAAATTGAAATTTGTTCACATTTTGGTTATACTTCATATAGGGCGTCAGCTGCCGTAGATTGAATGTGTTGAAAACGACATAACTTTTTTGTACTTTAAGGTATCTCATCTTTGGTATCAAATTCTTATTTTGCAACTTTTTTTACATAAAAAAGGTAAACTTTATGAACGTAGCTGTCTCGCACCGTTTCCGAGATATTTGACTTTGAAACTTCCAATGCTGTTGCATTAATTTACAATTAAGTACCTACAGGTATTATTAATTTAGCGGTAAAGTTTCTTAAGTACAAAAAAGTTATGTCGTTTTTAACACATTCAATCTACTGCAGCTAGCTACCCAAAGAAGGATATTTGCATTTGTTAAGGAATAAATGAAAAAAACTGAAATAATATTTTACATTTAACACCCTGTATTTCTTTAACTATAAACTTTTGGAGGTAAGTTCGGCTCAATCGCAATATGTTTGCTTGGGGAATCTACCCATGAATTGGCCCATTACCTCGGGACCACCCTGTATATGAGAAAGTTTTTACTATTTTATACAATTACAAAAACCGAAGAGATATTGTCGTATATATTTTTCCACCACAATTTCCACTCAACTCGGAAGATAGTTAAATAACATAACACTTGTGTTTTATTAGCATTTTAAATATTGGCCTTTTGAATAACTAGGTACCACTAAATAAAATCGCAAGCATTGAGTAATGTCTTAAAAAAGTAGTACTTATTGTGATGTAACGTTTTCCAAGTTTGTTTAACAACGCACTCGGTATTTCTCAACGTGAAACTCGAAGAACAGGTTGATCTGAAGTAAAATTACGCCTAGTTAGAGATTGTACCAAAACATTAACCAACATACCAAATATTATTATCTACGTCTGACGATTAAGTCACATGGAATTTTTATAGTTGTGTTACGCACTCTACATCGTAGAGGTTTACCTTCGTTTTATTGCGAATGAGAAGAATATGAAATGGTCAAGGAAATGGAAAACTAGAATATTCTTTTATTTTTATCTACAAAAAATTTGTTAGTTATAATTTTTATGTTAATAGGTATGGTCTATATATATATATATATATACTTTTAACAAAATGATCGGAATATACTGTCGCCGAAATATTCTGTCAGTTTTTGAAAGAAGCCGGAAAAGTTTTCATAATACTCACAGATTAGTAGGAGTTGAGCAACAATTAAGATATGACAGAATTTGGACGATATATCTCACCCATACTAGAATCATGTTATTATAGTTTTACCTAAGGTTAGCGAAACAACCACATAAATAAATACATATTATGCTTCAAATCTCATTTTGAACACCACCCAAACAATTAAAAATCCTCAAAAATTTAAACGATCAAAATTTAGGTGTTTTTTCTGAAGAATCACTGTCATCGCAACTAACATATTGAAAAGAGCTAGATTATCCCTGTAGAACAGTCCAATGAAGTGCTGAATATGTCTAGTTTGAATGGATTTTCTCGACAAAATAGGAGAAAATAAAAAATACCTTTGTCATCCTCTATTTCTAGAACGAACACTAATGGGAATTTGTTGCCTGTTTTTCACCAAAGAATTGCTTGTAAAATGTTGATTGAATATTGCAACCTTCCTGTATACATGAATAGGCAAACCAGATATGATGATAAGCATGCCAAATTCTAGCCTATTGTCTAATAACAACTGAGATATTTTGGTGACAATAGGCCTTTTTAGTAGTGACGTCACATACGGCAACCCCATAGTATTGTCATGAAAAATTTCTCGTATAGGTCGATTTTCAATCTTATGTACTTTGGACAAAAGTGCCAAAAAATTGCTTCTTTGTCATGACCTTAAATATCGCGATATTCTGGCAATATTAGAAATATTTAAGAAGTTTCAAACCCCAACTGACAAATTAAAAGAATTATAGAATTTATATATTTAAATTTATAGAACAATATTGACTTAATAAATTAAAATTATATCAATGTTACTGAGCATGCGCATTAAAGATAATTTTATGCAGTGGCGGCTCGTGACATTGAGAATAGGTGAAGCATATTCATTGATTGACTAAAAAGAAAAAAAAAAGCGCCGCACGACATTTCAAATTTTCAAGGTCAAGCGGCTTTAAATGATTCTGGAAATGTTTAGTTGCATTTGCAATATTACCGAAAAACTGACGTTCACAAGAAGGATTTTCATTTAGATTTGATAAAAAAATAGAAATATTAGTTTGGCTCGTGGACTTCTGCGAACATTATCACACGCCGTACATGTATGTTCCAAAGAAGCTTTATGGTTACGACAGCCTCGCGTGACGTTCCCAAAATTGTTAAATCCCTCCTTATTCCACACGCCCGACTTTACACGCACAATTAAAAACGGCATACAGAAAAGTTTTTTTTAAATAAACACTTCCACACAACCACTTTTACACTGAATACGATTCATTCCGAAACTTCCTCGTCGTTTGACTTTCCCTTTTTTCCATATCGAGAATAAGACATAGGCCTCTCGCAATTTAAAAAATCCTTTTCTCCTCAATTTTCCATCTGGAAAATGGCGTTTCAAATAAAATACATACTAGATCAAACATGAGAAAGATTTCTACAATTTTATACAAAACAAATATTAACTAAAAAGCGTTATAATCGTGCACTAACGGAAATGTTAGGTGAAGCGGTGCGTTACTTGCGTCACCTGACGAGTCGCCACTGATTTAAGCGAAGCGAAGTAGCCTCGCAACAGGATATCATTCAAGAAAAGTTTGGTTGTGGTTAAGAGTACGTCCATAATAAACCACTTGAAACAAAATAAGAGAAAATACGCTAATGATGACATATCAACAAGATCTCACCGGTGTATGCAGCTATTCTTTCCGAGCATGCGCATTAGGAATAACACGGCTAATGTTAAATTTTTATTTAAATTTAGGAATATTCTTCTGTATCGTTTTTTGTAAGTTTTAAGCACATTAGTGAATCTATTTTACGAAACACGTGTTGGTTCTTAAATACTTCCAAATCCTTGTAAAAATAAATTGTTCATTGTTATAGTATCTATGTAAATAGTACACAAGGGTCAGATTCGGTTTGTACAATTTCAACTATGACAATCTGTTTCGGATTGCCTAAATATGTGACGTCATACTAAAAGAGTACATATTTCCGCACACACCCAGTAACATAAACTGTCACGTGAACCGAACTTTTTTGCAAATTTTATTAAGGGCTAGATAGTGTCTAATTTTCAGTTTCCCAGTGCTAGAAATGGAAATAACATGTATCTTCCTGACAAATCATCGCTCAAAATTGTAACGAAATTTGAAAGCTAATGAATTGAGATTACTGTTTGCCATTGAACCCACGTCGGATCTCGACCTCGGTGGTTTCCCTAATGATGTATCGCCGTAATAATTGCTATCCAAACAGGTTTTTAAAAAATTTATATGATTAAATAATTACCGCCTTGGCTTTTTGCACTTCAGCATTGGAAAATTCCTCTTCTAATGGTGATAAAACCGCATTCACCAAAGTGAGGACATGCTTTCTTTAAAAAATATATACTTACCAGTGTGATATTTTCTTTTACAAATATGTAAATAAATACAGCTAGAGCTTGTAGAATTTATTTCTAAAGAGCAAAGTTCAAGTTTGTTGCTCTTTTTTTTATTCAGCAATAAATTAGAATACGTTTACCTTTTGTTCTTTGAGAAAAAAATGCACTATATTTACTATTGTAACTTCTAACACGTTTTAATAGTATCTTACCACATTAATATGTTTGATGAATTATGAATACAACAAATTGAAATTTAGTTGTACCGGATATTCCTATAACATGAGTTCGAAAACGCTTTCGTAAAAAAGTAAGATAGAGAGGATATGTTTTATTTATTATACTTCTTTGAAAACACATTATTTTCATCTGTATGTATTAATAATAATGTAAGATGGGCTTCTTCGGGCTAGCGCACGGAAACAGCGCAAGGAAAAAGTTTTCCCTATAATACAGCAGGAAAATTAGCGAAAATAAAAGAGAAATTCGAAAAAGTCCTGCGAGATTATTGTAAAATTGTCTAAAGGAACATAATACAAGACATCTCTCATCTCGTGAGTCAAAAACTTTTATTAACTAACTTTTCTATTTAAACAAATAAGTAAGGAAAACAGTTTTTTCACTGTGCAGGGAAAACCATCAATTTTAGCGAAAAGTGACTCATAGGCAGCTTATAGGGAGTAAAATTATCTACAAAATGAGACTTGTTAAATTAAAATCGGTTAATAAACAAAAAAGTTATTGCAAAAAAACGAGAAGAGTGCCCATTTTTTAATTTGTTTTTAACTATCGCATTTATTGTTAAAATGTTATAAAATCTATGACAAGTTGAGGGTTTAATTAAATAACTAACAAAATATTGAAAAAATAAGTTTACTTTGGCTTAATATGTAAAAAAAATAACTTTTTAAATGAACGATAGCTTCATTTATTTATTTAATAATAGTAAAATAATTCCGAAATTAAAATTTTAATTAATATTTCGTTTAACAATAATTTTTGTGACATTTTTGTAAACTAAAAAAAATTAAGTATAAAAGATGCATTTCTTTTGGGGTTCAGGGCTATTCTACGAATTCGTAAATATGCCCATTGTTATTTTTTCGTCGAGCTACCCCAGTTTAAAAAAAAAAGAAGTTTCTACGATGAATAGAAGCCGAGATATTGCAAAATTTACAGCGCGCATCAATTTGAACTTTGGATTTCACTTTTCTCGCGCGCGCGACTCGATTGGACGAGCTTCCCCCATCACCACGCCGGATAGTTTACTTAGCAAGTACCTTCTCTTTAAAGGGCTCGTGAGTCGTTAATTTTCCACATTTTTCAATGCAATTCACGGGAAATCGTAGTTTACGTCGTAAACTTTATTTTGCGAAAAATTCAAGTCTTAATATTTATAAACAATTGCGCTACGATTTTTTAAAAAAAGATTCTTATCTTGGCTCCTGTTGGTCGTAGAGGGCACTTTTTTTATTTTAAAACTGTATTTTTTTTCCAGCTATCCATTGCACCTATTTTCGGTGAGATAGCATAAATAGCAACAATGTTATTCAAATTGTTTATAAGCGAAAAACGCACGGTTTTTTAATGCACAATTTGAGAATGTTAATGTCAAAAAAACGGTGATATTTTTTAATAGGTCGCTTAATTACGTCTTTAAGATTACAATGACGCTTTCAGAATCATGTTTGGTTGAAAATTAACGCCTGTACAGAGGCTTAAAGTTCATAACTTTTGGAGCCTCCGTTATAAACAAATAGAATTGTGCGAAAACTATTGCACCTACAGCGCCCACTTTTGGCACACTTTTGAAGTATGACAAAACCCTCAATTTGTCATAGGTTTTATAAAATTTTAACAATTAATGCGATAAAAAATGGGCACTTTTCTTGTTTTCTTGCAATAACTTTTTTGTTTATTAACCGATTTTAATTTAACAAGTCTCATTTTCTAGATAATTTTACGCCCTATAAGCTATCTGGGAGTCACTTTTCGCTAAAATTGATGGTTTTCCCTGCAAAGTGAAAAAACTGTTTTCCTCACTTATTTGTTTAAATAGAAAAGTTAGCTAATAAAAGTTTTTGATTCACGAGATGAGAGATGTCTTGTATTATGTTCCTTTAGACAATTTTACAGTAATCTCGCGGATAGGACTTTTTTCCAGTAAAAATTTAATTTGCTTGGTCTATAATCGATTCCTTCCGTGCGCTGAATAAAAATACCAAATACATGTAACCCGGTCAAAATAGCTCAAAAAATAGGGGTAAGCTTACAATAATTCGCATAAAGCTGAAAATTGGTAAGAATGTTGGGAGGACCATTATAAATGAAATGTGAAAAGTCTCCATCGATCCCACATCTGCAAAAAAATTTATTCAAGATCAAAGTTCACAAATACGTATGGGTTATTTACATATTTCAGCCAAACGCTACCTAACGTTTCATCTTAAAAATAAGTCTGACAAAAATTGTAGATCAAACAATTATCTATAAAAATTGTTCTTACAGTTTTTTTACCTAAGAATCATGACATAGCTAATACGATGCGAAACATCGCCTTAATGTTAAAAATGTTGTCGCCGCCGTTCTTGGTGGTGAAAATTCTAAATATTTGGAATTATTCAAATTTCGTGGCTGAAAACATTCATAGGTATTGTATCAGGAGCTGTCATTATTAATAGTTAGTTAGGTAGTTAATTTTCAATATTCTTACTCTACATGTTTTTTTTATTCCCATAACTCTTATGAAAATAAAAATGTTCTAAGTTTTTTTCGTATGTCTTTTTTTATGTTATATTTTGTTTTTATGTTTTCGTTGCCATAGCATAAAAAAAACCCAGTACACATCCAGAAATAGATTTTTCCGTGATTCCATGAGAATTTGTCACACGTGTACGGAAAAATCCTTATTTCCAGACTCCTAATGAAAGATAGGTACTATTCTTATCCACAGGAATAGATTTAGACAGGAAATATGACACACTTCGGGTGATGATTTACATTTTTATAATTTTATGTATTGGTGTACCTATCACTCTTATTTTGTATATGTATAAATTTTTGTGTGATGCTTTTTCCAGTTCTGTGAAAATAAAATGATTTGTAAAATCTTACGTCACAGAATTACAATAGTTGTTTTTTTCGTGGCCAGGTATTTAAAGAATTATAATTCAAACCTAATCTTACGTCATATCGCAGAAGTATTCATTTGTACCTAAACTATTAGGTAATTACGCCGGAAAAGTGTTTATTTCTATTTCTTAAATTTTTCCATTCCAATGTTATTTGATAAAAGTTCCATTAACAAATAAAATTAACAAGGCTGATGTCTTGAAATCTTATATTTCCAATAACAGAATATTTATAAAGAATCGGATTTTGCACCTTCAAAATTTATTTAGATAATGTCATCCCATATTGTAAAAGAACTGTTTTTATATGTCACCACAATTTATTCTTGTCTTGTATACGGATACAGATATTAGATTTGACCGTTTTATTGCGGCTCCAATGGAATGGAAATCATTGCTACGTAAATATATTTTTTTAGTACATACATTCCATACACACTATAACACTTCCATAAATAAACACAATTAAAACTTACTGTATTTTTTATTGTATAGGTACATTAATTTTTTTATTAAAATTGAGAAAAATGTGCTTATTTATAAACGAAGAATCAGTAAACAAGTTGTCTTAAATTTTGGCTCTATTCACACATAAATTTTCTATGTTCAATGTTAAGGTAAGTTTCCACAGCTGTAAAAGCTTACCTTAACAGCTGTCAAATTAACTTGCATTTTGAATCGCATTAGTATGTGTTTGTTTTTGTCATAAGGACTAAAGTAACGGGAACTAAAATAACACTTTACTCCCTGTAAATAGGGGCTAAATCAGTATTAACCAACCTTAACTTATCTAAAAATAACCCTAAACAGAATAACTTTACTGATAACATAAAGAAACACAACTAGGAAAGCTGCCGACAACAACTGGATCTTCAATTTCCTCTTGAGCTTCTTCCTGCCCTCGGCCAGAGTGGACATTGGGTCCTTCATTATGTACACCCGCAAACCTCTGGCGAAATTGGAGAAGTAGAGCTCCCAATTTATCGTCAGCACGTCGAAGTTGAACAGCTCTCTGTCCTTGAAAGACATTCTCTTCAAGAGCTTTTGGGCATTGTCGTTGGAGATGTACCACTGCTTGAAGAAGTATGGGCTTGCTTGTTCCTGGAGATGGTGAAGTCTCTTGTACCCCTCAACTATCCTGTAATTTGGAAATCAGTGTTTGTGAAAACAAGGCAACAAAATGTAAATGACCTAGGAACCAAACTATACTTTCTCGGCGAATTTCGACACGCTTAATCATGTTGCACCATCAGGTTTTCAAGATATCCTAGCCTAAAAGTGAGAAAACACTGTTTTTCACTATATTTGAAGTAATATTGCCTCAAATGTTAATTTTTCTGAGCTAGGACTCGGAATCAACGCACAATCCCTCCGGAAAAGTATAATCTGGTTTAAAAAGTAAAAGAATAGTTTACATGACCTATACTCATTTGTTATAGCAATTATTATAAGTCTATTATGTTTGCTGATATTATGCTTGATTGTTTTATATTCAAAGTGGTGGCACGGACAATATAGCTTATCGCCAAGCTATTTTGTCTGTGGTGGTGGTATAGTGTTTACGAAGATAGTCGGCATCTCTTTGCCGATTTTTAGTTTTTATATACCGTTTCAACTATGTTCGTAAACACTATAACTTTAAATTCGACCAAAACCTTATAATAAAAGTGCCACAAATGTAGCATACAGTAACAAGTTATTAAAGAATTAATTGAATAAAAAACCTGTTTAATATAAATTCGTTTGAGTTTTATGCACAATGTTAATCTACCACTTTAATCGTTGAATATTGGTTAGTTCCTAAACTGATCAAAGTTCCATCTTATTTGTTAATTACCTTATTTCATATTAATTTAATTAATGGTAACGATACAAGTTTAATTAGTTACAAAGTTAAAGTTTTAGATAATTATAAAACTGTTATTGAAGTTAGTCCTAAAATGCGTAATGGCTATTAAAATAAATTATTTTTCATGAATGTTAAACGAAAACAACCCAGTTACAGCGTTATAATTGAAATTTGAACATTTACTATAATTCTTTAACACTATTTTTTGTTTTTTTTTTTACTTTTTTGATTCTAATTTATGTTAAAAACGACGAAAATATATATAATGAGATGAAATCAAATTATTGATAGCAATTTATAAGTTTAAATTAAAATTTTACTTGAATAAGACACGGTGAAGAGAAAAAGGTTGAAATAATTGTTGTAAAACTTAGAAAAAATATTTGAGCAAAAAAATTGTTAGTATTAAATAGGTTATTGTGAATTATTATCGGAGAGTCGTATTACTAGAGCAGAATAAATTTCAAAGATTTAAGTATAAAAAACACTATCATTTTGGTCAAATAGCGTACATGCTAAAAATAAAGTTGGATTCACAAGTCAAAATATTACATATGAAAGTAGGAAAAATAAAAATTGGGGCGGATTATTGACTAGTTACGAAAGAATTTGTCAGAGAGAGGTGTTGAAAAGAAGTAAAGTGGGGAAAACCCATATAAATAGAAATAATTATAATGGAAAATAGTAAGATAATTAAAGTTAGTCAACCAATATAAACAAAATTTAAAGTTGAGCCAAAAAAGGATTAAAAAGTCCATTCTCTTAAAAAGGACTCCAATAAGATTCCAGGACGAGATTCCAGACGCATAAAAGTAAGCAGCAGGTTCCAGCTATCCATTAACTGCAGGAAGACGAGGAATCCAGGACGATATCCAGGTCGAGTATAAGAGGGCAAGCAGTTCGACAGTAAAATTTGACAAGATATACGTAGAGGTAATTTTGTGCACAAAGAATTACAAAATCGTATAAGATAAAGCTAGCTAGCAAAAGGGATTGATAAAAATAAACTCAAAAGTAATAAAAAAAACCTATAGGACCAATATAATAAAATTTAAAGTAGCCTTTCCTGAAAATAAATTTGAAATAAATACAAATTCTTCATCCCTGATAGATATTAAATAAATTTAACTTCACTATACAAATAATTATAAAAATTTTTGGCCATATTAAAATTTTGATAGATATTAAGTATTAAAGTAAGCATAGTAACACATTGACAAAGAAATTTTATCGCCTTATGTATAAGCCAACCAACCAACAGTACACTAACAAATCGATTTGGATACCACTATATGAAAAATTCTCAAGATGTCACAAAAGTGCTATAAGATAATTCCAAATATTCCTGAAATTGTGCTTGATATATCACAGTTATAATTGATTGTTATATAAAAAAAATAAACTAATAAATAAATTAATTTCTGAATAATGTCTTTTGTTTAGTGTGGTGTATTGCTTGGTTTTCTGCATAGTTTTAACTTCACTAGAACTCACTACTGAGAAGGGTCGAAAGCTAGCCAGGGTATAATTGACAACTTAAATTATAGCATAAATATATACACAACAGGATCATTATTATATTAATTACACAAATAAATTACATACACATACATATTACTACTCATAACCAATATTGGCGCATACATATTGGTGGTCCCGAGGTAATGGGCCAAAATTCATGGGTAGATTCCCCAAGTAAAAATATTACGATTTAGCCGAACTTACCTTAGTCCAAAAGTTTTGTGTAAAAAACGATGAAAAATAAGAATTTGTTACCAAAGATGAGATACCTTAAAGTACAAAAAAGTTATGTTGTTTTTAACACATTCAATCTGCTGCAGCTAGCGCCCTCTATGAACTATAACCAATTTTTTAACAAATTTCAATTCCTCTATCTAAAGAACCCCAAACCTCAACATTTTGTGTAGATATTTGCATTTATTAAGAAATAAATGGAAACAAACTAAAATAATATTTTACATTTAACACTGTATCTCTTCTCTGTATCTCTTTAACTATCAACTTTTGGACTAAGGTAAGTTCGGCTAAATCGCAATATTTTTGCTTCGGGAATCTACCCATATATCCATTACCTCGGGACCACCCTGTATAAAAAATATTTAAGTTTGACCGGTTATAACTCACAATCAGTCAAATTAGTCCAAAAACTTTAAAAAACGCATCAATTTGAAGGGAATCTCATCTAGTTTTTTTTGTACAACAATTTTCTTTGTCTACTTCTACTAAAGAAAAAAAATAGTCAAAAAAGTAAAATAAATCAAAAAACCTTATTTTTTACTTTTCTTTAAATTGTTTATTAACGATTTTTTGCATAACATTTTTCTTTTAAATTTTTTAAGTAAGCCACTTCGATGGGAAATTCAGTTCTCTACAAAATTTTTCCTATTATACCGAAATTTGGCTTCGTTTTCGGTGCTATATTTAAAAACTGCAAAAGTGCATTTTCACCCCTATCTTTAATTTCAACCCTCTAATTTAATAGCACCCCACGGTTTTTTCATTTTTAATGATCCTTCGAACAAGTCGTGATGAAAATCCTTGAATGAATCCCTCCTTTTTTGCAACAATGAGAATTAAAACGTATAAGGGTAAAAGCGACGAAAATCGAAAAATTGGCTAAGTTTGAGGGGCCATCTATCAGTCAATTCTCATCCAAAAATTCTGTATAACCTCTTTTTTTGAAGGAAATTTTATCTGCTTTGTTTATGAAGCGATGCTTATATCTATCTTTACTCAAAAAAAACTTAGGGGCAAAAAGTTAATAAAATATATAAAAAAATTTGCTTTCAAATTGTTATTAACGATTTTTTGCATAAAATTTTCCTTTTAAATTTTTTAAATAAGCCATTTCGATGAGAAATTGAGTTCTCTAAATAATTTTTCCTATGAGCTATAGCGAAATTTTGCTTCGTTTTCGAGCTACAATTAAAAAACAGAAAGGGGTGCATTTTCACCCCTATCTCCAATTTCCACCCTCTAATTTAATAGCACTCCGCGGTTTTTTCATCTAAAATGGCCCTTTGAACGATTCATGCAATAAAATTGCTTGAACGGCATAGTTTCTTTTAACCCTGTTTTTTTAGATATAATCAGTAGCCTATAGGGAGGGCGGAAAAATTTAGATACAAAACATTAAAAATAAAGTCAAAATACAATTGGGTAGTTTTATTTTAAGTACAATTGAAATATAGGGAAAATGTGATCAACATTATTTTTTATAGTGAAGTCCATTCTTTTGCTTTTGTCCGAAATAAATTTTTCAATTATTTTTTCGTTAAGGTTTGGTATTTCTCACACCAATCGATAGCATTGCAAATGCTATTAGTCTGTCTTTACAATCTAATTTAAATTTTTACGATCTTTTAAAAAACACGCAAAAACAATACGTAGGTAACAAAATATTACACCACAAGTAAACAAATTACATTTAATAAGAAAAAAAGCGGTGAAATAGCTTTTATTCGGTTACGGACGGACTAAAGAGAGCCCATAGTAAATATGCGATACTCACGATACTCCCATTCCGTCTTTCACTGCTGCGCGACGGTAACCGTGACCACCGCTGTAAACACTGCAGATTTAAGGGCGAGCTACGAGCCACGTATTCACTGATTTGAAAGATCAAATGAATTTTGCATGTCGAGTTGAATTGACTGCATGTTACAAATTTAACATTTATTTAATTATCTTGATTTTTTACTACGAAAGTTCCTAGGGAGAGGGGCGACGCCACAGATCCCCCGTACCAGCCGTTGCTGTGTCTGTAATTATTTTTTTTTCATTTTCGTTTCTTTTACATTCTTTTCTTCATTCCAATTTGGTAAAAGGTCATAAAAACCCTCTGTATACTTACGTTGAATTTCTTCCGGCTAGTTTCGAACGCATATCACACAAAAAGCCCATGAAAGTGTGAAAAATAAAAGTTAACAATTTAAAATTGTAGTAGCAAGCTGTGTTAAACGTTAGAGGCAACCGGATCATCTTGGCAGATGGCACTTCTCTGCTTGCTGTCTCTGTAACTCCCATCCATTCATCTAAAAACACAACTTACTTGTAAAGGAAGTAGCAGTTCGGATTGGCATCTCTTATGACAAAGTTAACATAAAAAAACATTTTTTTGACATCAGTCTAAAAATCCGTTTTAAAAATTGTAATTTTTTTAATTTCATCTTATTTTTGTTGTCAAATACTTCACGTCTGTTATATTCGTGTAGAGTGAATACCAGTCGTGAAGTAAATGTGGATGTGAACTAATTGGGTTCCTGAAAATTTCGAGGTAGTAAAATATGATATCTAAAGCTTGACACTTTTTTAATCCTGAATAAACAATGCAGATATGAAAAATACATATACTCTTTTTTTGTTCCACTTAACGAAAATTTAATAAATTTGTTTATTTTCCTTAAAAATATACTTGCGACAATCAGGCCGAGTATGTATCCCATTTTATCATAATAACAGTTACGTTATTTCAGGGTTAAACGTTAAGGTTAACGTTAACTGTTAAGATATAACGTGCACGTTATTGAGAAATTAAGACTATTTTTAGCAAATACTCGTATTGCAATTTTGTTGTTTTTTGAAGACGCTTTTGTGTCCACATTTTTAATAATAATGCAAAATTATTATAAACAAGAGTCAGTATTAGACAAAAACACATATAACTGACAGATGTCTTTTAGGTTATGTTATGAAACATGAAACAATTGCAAACTCGTAAATAACGGGTAAGTACGACATAAAATAGTCTGTAACACGTTATCTTAAATTATCACAGTTTCTTAAAGGCAAGGAATTTGGTGTTGCTATAGTTTAACGTACGTGTTATTTGTCTAATGAAAATGAACGGCTTGTTAAATTTACATTTACTTGCCGGTTTTATAAACGCACATCGAAGGTAAGTTGTAAAATTTAAGCAACTTAGGTAAGTATTTACCCTAAAATTATTGTTAGGCTAAATCAAACGAAGAAGGATCTAACAAGGAAACTACCCCAACCCGAACTCTCCATTTCCAATATTTTTATATATGTTGTGACTCGGTTGTAGAACATAAAAAATTAAATGACATATTTTTTTATCGGCGGAAAAACATATTTAGGGGGTGAAATACATCCTCAAAGTTCGACCCCCAAAACAGTTTTTTCTAAATATCTGGGGTTCTAATCAATATTTTGGAATGAAAAAAAATGGAAATTGCTTCTTATAAAAAAACAAATGTTTCACATTAGATTCCGTGTTTGGAGGTTGCTACCCTTATTTTTTATTTCAGAAAAACTATATTTTTCAAACATTTTTTATATATAAAAAAATTCATATTAAAAAAAATAAAAAATATGATTTATGTAAACAAATTGACAAAATAAAGTTCTCTTTTTAGGGGGTGAACAACCCTCTAGTGTGCTAAAAATGTCTGTACGATTAGAATTAACATTGCAAAATAAAAAGTTTTTACTTTTTCTCTAATCATACGAATAATTTGTTCTATTAGCCGCAAACAGATTTAAACGGATGCAAACTACCCCTCATGTTCACCCCCAAAAACAGTATTTCTGTGACATCTCAATATTTTGAAATGAAATAAAATGGAAATTACTTCTTTTAAAAAAATAAAATGTTTCACAAGTGATTCCGTGTTTGGGGGTTGCAACCCTTATTTTTTATTTCAGGAAAACTAAGTATATTTTCAAACATTTTTTATATATAAAAAATTCATATTGATTCAAAATATTAAAAATATGATTTATGTAAACAAATTGACAAAAATAATTTCTCATTTTAGGGGACGAACAACCCCCTAGTAATCCCCTAGTGTGCGAAAAATGTCTTCTGTTTTTTTTCTTGGTCTAAAACGGATTTAAACAGATGCAAACTACCCCTGCTGCTCACCCCCCAAAAACAGTATATCCGTGATATCTCGGGTTCTAATAAATATTTTGGAATGAAACAAAATGGAAATTACCTAACCCGTTTTTGAGGGATGAATATCAGGGGTAGTTTGCATCGTTTAAATCCGTTTTAGACCAATAGAAAAAATTATTTGTGAAATATCTGTCTTTTTATAAGAAGTAATTTCCATTTCGTTTCATTCCAAAATATTGATTAGAACCCGAGATGTCACAGAAATACTGTTTCTGGGAGTGAACATGAGGGGTAGTTTGCATCCGTTTAAATCCGTTTAAGGCTAATAGAACAAATTATTGGTATGATTAGAAAAAAAGTAAAAACTTTTTATTTTGTAATATTTATTCTAATCGTATAGACATTTTTCGCTCTCTAGGGGGTTGTTCGAGAACAAACGTTATTTCTAGCATAACGTTTTAGCGTAAATGGGATACACTCGGCCTGAATGTCTGGTAACATTATGACGTCATTAAATTTATCCGGCTAAAAGGACCAAATCGACTCTCATCTGTAACTTACCACTGGTTAACGGTTTTTCTTGAGAGGTAGTGCAATGGTATACTAGCACCTCAGTACTTGTAATGTCGCCCCTTTTCTTTCTCAGTCTGAAACATAGTCAGTTAAAATATTTGCTTTTTAAGATGGATTTGTACACGTACTTTTGAAGTCCAGCGTACCACCCTGAAGCGATCAATTGACTGACGACGTAGTCTACAGGTATCACGTCTAGATTGCCATTTTTGTAGTAATTCACCCTGTTGACGCCCAAGGCGTTAGCCACGGCTAAGCCAGAGAGGGAATATACGTTTTCTACGTACCCAGCACAAGGTTCCTCGACAGCAGGTATTACTGAAAGTGAAATGACGATTTATATTGGAATGATGCATAGGTTCAGATCGTTTTTGGCTTCCATGGCAAGAGTGCCTTGGAAATCAACTCTCTGACATACAGGGTGTTCAGGATTAAGTCGACAAACTTTAAGGAGATATTTCTCATAAAAAAAAAATAAGAAAAAAATCAGATATAAATTTTTTTCCAGAGACGCTTCAGTTTCGAAATATAGGGCGTTAAAGATTTTTTAAAAAAATCGAATTTTTTAAATAACTTCTAAATGAAGAAGGCTATTTAAGGCAAATTTGGCATGACACATCTTCCTATAAAATACCATTTTTCCATAGAAGTAGAAGTCCCGCAAGCAACCAGTAGCGGAGTTATGGGGGACTCATTAAATTATATAAAAAAATTAATACGGCCTACTGAAAGTAAAAAATGATGCTGTTTTAGGTAGAACAGTGTGTTATTGACAAAAAGTGTACATTCACTTTTTTCCTAACTCTTATAGTTTCATGGCAAAATTGATTTTTCAGAAGGGTGCTTCTGGATTCTGTCGTTCCTCATAAAACCTAAAAAAGTACAGTACCTATTAAAATTGGTCATAGTATGTGTGAGTCAAATAAACCTTTTTGTCTCCCCTTCCCTTGGGTTTAACCAATAGTATTAAAATTATTTAGATGTTTCGGGTGTTTTTTTAGAAAAAAAAATGATGAAAACAATAGAAGTATTTAAGTACCTAACGTCTAAAGTGACTATGTTGTAATGCGACAACGTAACGACCCTTGCAATACTCCTAAATTTTTTCAGGCGGTTTGTAGTGACTTCATTTACTTGTGTTGTATGTGTACTTTTAAATAAAATAAGATCGCAAACAATACATGAAAATTTATTTGTAAATTGAAACAACCAAAAAATTACCAATTAATATTATACCTAGGCAAAGCGAAAAGTGAATCAAAAATGAAATGATTTAAAAAATATTTTGTTCAAAATGGGCGCCTCCGGACTGTAGACAAGCACGACATCTTCTAATTATGGAGGTAGTGGCCGATCGACACTGAATTGGAGTTAATTCTCGACACGCTTGGACTATTCGCTGTCTTAGATCTTCTAGGGTATCAACTGGCACCTCGTAGACTTTTTGTTTAACAGCACCCCAAACGAAATAATCCATCGGTGTCAAGTCCGGTGAACGTGCGGGCCACGCTGCAGGTCCTCCACGACCAATCCATCTCCTGGGATAATTAATGTTTAACCACTCCCTAGGACCTCTACCAAAATGGGCAGGACAACCATCTAGTTGAAACCAACTGTTCATTCGAGTATTAAGCGGAACATCTTCTAACAGATCTTGAAAACCATTTTCAAGGAACTCGGTAAACATGTCAGCATTTAACCGATGCGGAAGGAAGTAGGGACCAACTATAGTGTTGTCCAACACACCCAACCATACGTTACATTGGAATTCATGCTGAAAACTATGTTCCCTTACCGCCCGTGGATTCTCGTAGGACCAAATATGGTTGTTCCTTTGGTTTAAAATTCCCCTTCGAGTAAATGTTGCCTCATCTGTCCACATTACTTTTTGCGTAAACTGATCATCATTCTCTGCTTGGTTTAACATCCAGTCACAAAACACGTGCCTGCATCGTATGTTCTGAGGCAATAAATGTTGCACACGCTGGATATGGTACGCATGGCGATCATCAGCCCGAAGAGTCCTCCAAATGGAACTTGACGAAATACCTAGCTCATAGCTAGATCTTCTGACACTCGTGGATGAATTTTCATCAAAACAAATTATACTTGATTTTTTTCTTATTTTTTTATGAGGAATATTTCCTTAAATTTTGTCGACTTAATCCTGAAACACCCTGTATATTAAAGTTGTTCTAATATCATACTATTGTTTAATTGAGTAGTCTTTGAACTTATGAGTATTTGCAGAGATTGTATGAATTATTTGCAAAAGAAATGGAGTGTTATGTAGAAAAAAACTGGCATTTCTGACATATCCTTTTGTTTGACATCACCTGAGGTGTTTAGGCAACGGGAGGTTCTAGAAGCAATTGTGCCGGTTACGTAGAAAATCTAACAGGGGAAAGTACACCAAGAAAATGTTTTTCAACGCTTAAGAGAATGTGACTTTGACGAAGGTCTTTCGGATGACTTTAATTCATGATATCCACGTCAGTCAGTCCGGGAATTGGCCAGTGTGATACAGTGACCAGTCGATCAAAATACATTTGTAAACATGAGTAAATATCATCAAGAATTAGATACATAGGTACCGCATGTTTTAAGCAAAAACCCCAAAAATAAGCCTCTATTTACTGGCTCGTCATCACTGATGATTGTCATCAATATCATCGACCGTTTTTGTCCCAGTTGGTTACTGATGAAAAATGGCGCCTTTATATCAACACGAAAAACATAAAAGAATGATTTTGACAGAAAGGCAACTCCTTCGAGTAGAAACTGGTACCATCTTCGTAAGTTAATGTGCATCTGCTGGGATAAACAAGGCGACGTCTGCTATGAATACCCCGGCATCTTGACGTCGCAATTAAAAAAAAAACGAGAAGACGTTATAAAATGATTTTGCAGCATGATGAGCGCTCCCCTTATATTGCTAATGCCACGAAAGCAGCTATTCAGGAGCTCGTTTAGAAGGGAATTCTAAATCCGCCATATTCTCCTGATATTGTTCTACCAGATTAACGACATCACGTTTCGAAATTGGCTTTCAGAATTATTCACCTCCAAGCCATCGAATTTCTTCAGGGGTGGAATAGAAAAAATGCCAGATCATTGTGAGATCATCGTAAACAATGATGGAGAATATATCATTGGTATTTTTCTTATTAATTTATCTATTTTTTTAATTAAAACGAAACTTTGAATTCAATAAAAATGCTAGGAGTTAACCCAACAGATTAAGGTGTAACGGTAAAGCTGGATAAAACCTCAGAGAAAACTCAAATTTTTTTTGTTAATGTTTTCTCGCCTTTATTCAGACCCCTTCAAGGCATAAAATCAGGATTAATGAACCTACATGTGAACTAATTGAATATTGAAATGTGGTAAAATTTATGAAACCTAGACGATAAAGGATTTAGTTTTTTTGAAGTTTATTTGTTGAAATAATCTATACTTACTATGAGCTGCTCTTATCATACTAGTCGGAATGTTTTTGCCTTCTTCTTTCATCACTCCTTCTGCTACTTGCTTTGTAAAGGTGTAGTTATTAGGCCAGTCAGATAATAAGCTACAAATCAAAGTTTATGTAAAAATATCGAAGTTTATTAATGTTCTGCTTCACAATTAGTGTTGTTTTGGGGTCAGAACCACCCACAATAAACAGTTCTTACAAAAACAAATATATCTTAAGTATCCTGAGCTTTATGATAATTAAGGTATCTAGGCTGTTATAGGAATAATACCATACCGAAGTCGGCAGTGTACTTTGGCTCGAAAGGATGTATGTACGTCAACTTAGGGAGTAATTATCCTATAACACTCTTGGTGCTTTCTACGTTTAATCGTTAAAAACCAATGGTGTAATGACCTACTAATTTCTTATTTTTTTATGTAAGCTGGTTTGGCATTTAATCTGTACTTATTATAATTGTTACTTATAATTTCTATTTTTTTATCCATTCATTTCCTTGAAAATACGTTTTAATTTATTCAAAATAGGGTATTTATTACAAAATAACTATAATAGTAGGACATTACAAACTGAATACTATAGTGGCAAAATTCTATGTAGGCTACTGATTACAGTTAACTTACCTCAATTGAACTTGCTCCAAAATAGTATCATTTAGCGCGTTCGCTACGTTGATAAGGTTTTCTCCTGATATTTTCGATTCGTATATCTCCTCATGGATCTCAAATTTTGTGAAGTTGGAGAAAATCGTTGAAATAAACACGAAAGCCTTAAAAATACGTCAGTTAGCAAACGCTCCTACTTGGTTGAAAAATTATGCCGAAGGACATACAGAGGAATCTTTTACAAATACACTAGACATGGCAGATAAAATATTTAGATGGGGGAGAGACGAAGAGTTTGTTAGTAGCAGTAATATTGTCGAAAATTAAATAATTAACAACAATAATGTCGCCGACTTATCGGGTAATGTTTAATGGTTGTACAATCCGCAACGTAACTATAAATATAAATAAATACACAGCCCCACAAAAGAAAAAAAGTATCGGATCTGGTGTTCAGACTCATGTATTTCCATGTATTTTTTTCCGCTGAATCCGAATCTGCCTTCAGATTTGGCCCAAGGGGTCTGAGTTTTCGGGAAAATTCAAAAAACAGGTCAAAATTCACAAAAAACGTCATTTACGATCGACGAAAGTTATGAAAAATAAAATTATTCTACCAGCTCACTACACGTATGATTTTTCACTTGTTTAATTCCAATTTATTCCATCATAGATTCAGACAAGATGGTCCAATTTCATTTAAAAACAGAAAATATATCAAAATTTTCAACAAGTTTTCGCCCTATACTTATATATAAAGGGCGAAAATTTCCGAATATTGCTGAGGCGAAATTGAAAGAAGGTGTATTCGGACATTGTTCAAGGATGCAACATTCATCACTACAATGAGTAGCGTTGAGAAGGAAACAATAAGAGTCCCAAATACGAAGAAATTGTATTAAAATTGATAAAAGACTTCAAAGACGGGGGATGTTTGATGGACTACAAGTTGCACTTCCTTCATNATATTGTCGAAAATTAAATAATTAACAACAATAATGTCGCCGACTTATCGGGTAATGTTTAATGGTTGTACAATCCGCAACGTAACTATAAATATAAATAAATACACAGCCCCACAAAAGAAAAAAAGTATCGGATCTGGTGTTCAGACTCATGTATTTCCATGTATTTTTTTCCGCTGAATCCGAATCTGCCTTCAGATTTGGCCCAAGGGGTCTGAGTTTTCGGGAAAATCAAAAAAACAGGTCAAAATTCACAAAAAACGTCATTTACGATCGACGAAAGTTATGAAAAATAAAATTATTCTACCAGCTCACTACACGTATGATTTTTCACTTGTTTAATTCCAATTTATTCCATCATAGAGTCAGACAAGATGGTCCAATTTCATTTAAAAACAGAAAATATATAAAAATTTTCAACAAGTTTTCGCCCTATACTTATATATAAAGGGCGAAAATTTCCGAATATTGCTGAGGCGAAATTGAAAGAAGGTGTATTCGGACATTGTTCAAGGATGCAACATTCATCACTACAATGAGTAGCGTTGAGAAGGAAACAATAAGAGTCCCAAATACGAAGAAATTGTATTAAAATTGATAAAAGACTTCAAAGACGGGGGATGTTTGATGGACTACAAGTTGCACTTCCTTCATGTGTGGGTTTTATAGGTGGTATAGGGGGATGGATAAATATGCGTATTCAGGCATGAACGATTGGATAGAAAGATGTATGAATTCATAAATGGGTGGGTGGATAAAAAATGGATCCAGAACTCTGCAACACGAATTATGCCATGAAAATGGCGTTTTAAAGCATTTTGATCTATTTTCCGTTTTTGCATGAAATTGGACCAGCTTGTCTGACTCTATGATGATAAATTGGAATTAAACGAGTGAAAAATCATACGTCTAGTGAGCTGGTAGAATAATTTGACTTTTTATAACTTTCGTCGATCGTAAATGACGTTTTTTGTGAATTCTGACCTGTTTTTTAAATTTTCCCGAAAACTCAGACCCGTTGGGCCAAATCTGAAGGCAGATTCGGATTCAGCGGAAAAAATACATGGAAATACACGGATCTGATTACCCGATACTTTTTTGGTGGGGCTGTGATAGTTATAATAAACGTTTATCCAACACTTGTATATAATGATACTATAATTTCTTTGGTTTTAAGGGAATATTGTGGCCTATAAGTCACTAGTGAGTTATAAGTCATAAGTCACTAGTAAGTTATGACTTATAACCCATTAGTGACTTATAGAAATCATAAAAAGACAAATGTTTGGTTTATTTTTCTAGTTTTTATTAAAAAAACAATTTGAAACAGTCAACAAATAACCTAAAATGCTACAAACTTACAATCTACCTACTTATTAATATTAACATTAACATTTATGGGAAAGCCGTTATTTAATGCCAAAGGATTATTGGAATCATTTTGTGATTGTGGTAAATTTATAGAACAGGTTGCCTCTTTGCTTGTGCTTGCTTCACGAGTCTATATAACCTTCTGCCACGGTAGATGACGTCCATCCACCGCGCACCGTGGCGTTTGAATGTTGTAATTGCCCCTCCAGCATTGGCCAAGAGAGTTGCAGATGCGCGACGCAAGCCATGCCCTGTATATAAATTAGAATCTGTCAAGGCCAAAAATCGTGCAACAACATTAGGGATTTTTGATGGCTTATTAATACCAACACATTGACATGTGCATTTTCCCTTTTGAAAATTGCAAAAGAACCTTTTGTGCTGCACATTTTGAGGCCTTAGCTTAGAATATTTGGATTAACACAAACTCCATCATTTAACACAGCCAAGCTTCTTGGTTTGTTCATTTTAGTATTTGAAATCATGATGTGGATATACTGCCCTTTGTCCTCTATATTGTTTATGCTTAGATGGGTTAATTCCTCGCAACGGTAAGCGCCAAAAACTCATAATATCAAGGCCACATAAAAACAATTTAATAAATTTAACTCAGTTAAACTATTCACTAGAACCTACCTTATTCATAAGATGATCTTCGTCTAGGGCTTCATGCAAAAATTGTTCGATTTGTTCTCTTTCTAAGACCTTGGATTTTTTTCGTTGAAAATGTTTGTGCTTAGACTTCAGAAATGCCACTATAACCGATTTTCGAAATTTCAATGTTCTTGTAAACTCTCAAAGTTGACTTCAACATGGAATATTTAGTCCACAATGTGGATGGAGTAATTTCTCACTTAAATAGCCAGCAAGACATCTTCATTTACGCCTTTCACCCCGTCTTTGATTTTCCAATCTTGAAATCGCACAGTAGCCGCATTNGAATATTTAGTCCACAATGTGGATGGAGCTAATTTCTCACTTAAATAGCCAGCAAGACATCTTCATTTACGCCTTTCACCCCGTCTTTGATTTTCCAATCTTGAAATCGCACAGTAGCCGCATTAGCATTTTCTAAAATTTCAGATGGAATTTCCATATTTTCCATTTTTTCGGTTTTGGTTTTAGGATTTCAACGTGATTTCAACTCAAAAAATATTGTTTGTTTACCCTTGGTTGGTTGGATTAAGTTGACACTCGCATCCTTTGTAATATTTAAAAATACATTGATTTTGTTAAATTACTTTATCTGACATTGACCACTTGAAATTTTGAGTCGCTTTTATTTATTATTAAAATGAAATTCTATTAGTTTTGGATAAAATTTTGTATGGCACTCGTGTGTTACATCATATAAGTCACTTCGGAAAATTACATTTCCCAGCGTGACATATATACCGTAACACACTAGTACCATAAATAACTATTAATATGAGGAATACGTTCAATAAATGTTATATGTAACAGGTGAGTCAATGAAACGGGATGATTTAAAAAACTCAGAAAACATTAAAAGAACCATTTTTTGTCAAGTTTATTGATGAAAACATGATCTACAGGAATGGAAGTATTATGTTAGTGCACAATCGTTAATTTTTTAAAAATAATGTCCGAAAGGTGGCCTCCATTGTTTCGCACACATTCTTGCAGCCTCGTTGAAAAGTTCCCCATAACATTGCACAGCATTTCTAGCGGTATTGCGGCTATTTCAAGTCTAATCCTTTCTTTTAATGCCTGGATAGTCCTTGGGGGGTTACTTTGAAACACTTTTGTTTTTAGGTACCCCCAAAGAAAAAAGTCGCATGCTGACAAGTCCGGAGAGCGAGGTGGCCAAGGAATATTGCCATTCTTGCTCATAGGACGACCAGGGAACACCTGTCTTAGTAAACCCATTGACACTTGACGCTGTATGACATGTTGCACCATCTTGTTGGAAAATCGTTGTTTCATTTCTGTAGTTCTCGATTGCAGGAAGAAAAAAATTGTTCAACATATTGACGTAACGATCAGAGTTCACTGTTACAACATTCTCAAAAAAATAAGGGCCGATTATCCCTAACGAAAAAATCGCACACCACACGGTTACTTTCTCTGAATGTAGGGGTCTTTCGTGTAATTCTTGAGGGTTATTGTCTGACCAATACCGAAAATTTTGTTTGTTGACAAAGCCAGTAAGATGAAAGTGGGCTTCATCGCTCATCCAAAGATTATGCAGTACGTTATCGTTTTCATTGATATGCTCTAACGTTTGTTCACAAAACCTTAATCGAGTAGCGTAATCTCGAACGTTGAGAGATTGCACAATCTGAATTTTATATGGATGATGGTGAAGGTCTTTATGCAAAATTCTTCTTGTGGTGCTGTAGGTTAGTCCGAGATTTAAGCTTCGTCGTCGAACGGATCTTCGTGGACTCTCTTCCAATGAATTACGAACCGCTTGAATATTCTCTGGCGTGCGCACAGTTCTAGCACTTCCACCTCTTTTTTTTGTTGTTGAACCACTGCTTTCAAAGTTACTTACCCACGTTTGAATAGCGTTGTTAGATGGTACACGAGCGCGAGGCGGCAAACGGTAATGTAAACGAAACGCTCGTCTCACACGGACGTAACTCTCC
>NW_019416478.1:1383776-1386121 GCF_000390285.2 Anoplophora glabripennis | reverse complement strand
ATAATCATGATTCATTCGATTTGTAACTACTCATATTTTGTAGAAAATTTAATTACAAACTTTTTTTCCTCTTCCATTTTCGCCTAAAATCAACTCTTGAAAAGATACATAATTAAATAGGAAGAAAAATAAGACATTTTTCGAATTTTTTTAACATATTGTGCCGCCAAAAGTTAAGCCCACGTTTTTTTATACGCATAGAAAATTTCATTTCTAGTGATATTTGAAAACTAAAAAGCAAAAAATCTCCGTGAATATACGATTCATCCAAATATAGACTTTTTGAAACAGACACCGTCTAAATTAATAGTGTTTGTTTATTATTATAGAAGAAAATACTCGTCAGATACGCTTTGATCCTCAAAAGATTTTATTAAATAAAAAACGATCAAGGTTGTTGATACAACTCTCACTTCATTAATTCCGGCAAATTGCAAATTCGCATCGCACCTTCCCGCAAACGCATGCTTAATTTGCTCAGACATAATTAATAACCTGTACGAAAAACGCAGCGTCACGTCAAGCATATTTACCTTAAGGTTTTCCGCTTCTTTTGCTATATTCAACAAGTCTCTTGTCGCCCTAACATTCACATTAGTGGCTTCTCTTAAGGTCGCATCCAACTTGGTATTTGCTGCGCAGTGGAAAATAAATTCGACTTCCTTGATCAACGAGGCCTTGTCCAGCTCGCTTAGACCCAAATCTGGTTTTTCGCAGTCTCCCGCGATTAGGGATACCTTCTTGAAGAACTCCGGGTCAATTCTTCGCAAGGGATCGAAGGCCTGGGGAAGAAATACTTGTTAGGAAGTAACCTGTCTTTGTTTTCGTAAAAATGCAGTTTAAAATTTAACCAAACTGTTTCCAGTTTTAGTTCATTTCTGGATGTCGAACTTAAAATTTGTTGAAAATTTTAGAAACGGTTTGAGCATTTCTGCAAACTTGAACGTAAATTTTTGCCTTGCACTTACTGTCCCATCGAAGATATTCGCGCATCTAGTTTCAGCGTCGACTCCATCTTTTTCCCTGATGAGTAGATAGACGTGTTTCACATGGCACTGCCTCAAAAGTTTCTCCAATACAAGTTTCCCCACGAATCCGGTAGCCCCGGTTAGGAAAACCGTGGAATTTTTGTAAAAATGCTGAATTTCACTGAACTGAACGCTGCCTTCCATCGTCGCTCATACTCTAGTTATTCTTTTAATGAATACTCATAATGTGTTTTACTTTATGGTAAAATCTATTATATGCATAAAAACGTTAATTTTATGGAAATATACTGTGTCATACAAAAGGTAGCCAACGGTCAAGTTAAGTATTTATTTCTTACTTTTTTATGATAATGTGAGATAATTAAGATTATGCCATCCTGTAATATTGCCTTTGTATGTAGATGTAGAATTAAATACGTACGAAACGACCTTGTTGACGATTTGAAAGTATTCAATTTTGGAATTAATTTGTAATTCATTGGGAAACAAGGATTTTTTAGTAATATAGATTGCACAGTTTGGATAAAAATGCCATTGGTATTCATTATCTGCAGAGATTAACACCTGTGACGATTAGAAAATTAATTTTATGACTCTTGAACTCCTTAACTGACTATTAATTGTAAAGAAATTGATGCAGGATTATTATCCTCTCTTTTGAGATGGGGTGTTTTAGTTATTGTCATTTGTTTTACACATTTCCTGGTACATGGATTGGTACCAACTCTCAAGTCAAAAGAATTTCCGAAATTTTTAGATCCACTTCTTATTTGTGGAAGGGCGAAATGGGCGTTGACTATTAGACGCCTTCATTATAGCCATCCTTGTCTATCACATGGATTTATATGGCTTACTTTATCGCTCTCACATAACTTCTGATAGACCATCGGTACTTTCCTACACTGTAGGTGAAAAATGGTATCGGGAATTAAAAAAAGCATTTTGAAGCCCTAAGATTCTAGTTTTTAGATCTTTCGGTCGAAATTTTTTAACGGTTATAATGCAATTCTAAGAAATAGCGCAACAAAAATTTTGTAAATTTTCTTTTTTTTTTCCACGGACTTGGGGAAAAATTTTCTTCAGCTTGTAGTATAACAACCCTAGGTTCGATAAAAAAATAATACAAACGTAGTTGTGGCCAAACATATGTGATCGGCATAAGGAATACCTACGTTGTGTACATATATTTTTTTATTGACCGGAAGGCGCTGGCTACTAACTTTGTAGAGGGGAAGTATGGTTTAATTTTTATAAAACAAAAGCAGAGTAAATACACCTAACCTTTATTTACATACAATTGAAATTAAACATGTGACAAATAGAAAGAACAACAAAAACATTAACAACCATTAAACA
>NW_019416478.1:1314548-1383353 GCF_000390285.2 Anoplophora glabripennis | reverse complement strand
CCTATCTTCAACTATTTAGGCTTCCTTCCAGAATTTCCTACCTAAGTGCCTGTTTTTTGTGCTTCCTTCTATCGACCGTTAATATTACTTTTTCATTGTTGTGCAACACTCATGTAACAGGTGACGTGGAAGTTGATAAGATAAGTACGGTTTTGCACAAGCTAAGCCATTGCGTGGACCAAATAGTTTGTTTATTCAGCTTCAATTTCATTTTTAATTTCGATACGACCATTTTTCATCGAAATATCCGACTTTTAATGGAAAAGGATCCTTTGTCTTCAATCATCGATATCTCGGCGACAAATGGTCGTACAGGGAATTGAAGGGCAGTATCGAAAACTGGAATAAATTTCCTATAACATGCTGCCGCAACGTTTCGGAAAATATTTTTTGAAGTTTTCTCACATTTTTATCGCAAATAACGTTTAAATTGATGGATTATTATTTGTTTTTTTTGTTTTTTTTGGAAAACCTTCCGGACATCGAAGATAACAAAATCCAATTGTTTCCAGCACGATTCGGCTTTTTCGTCCTATACTTCTGTTCATCAACTTTTAATTAAATTAAAATTAAAGTTGATGACCCAAACCAGATTTCGACCCCGATTCATACCGTTTTTGAGCCAAATTTCTAATTAATTTTTGTACAGTCTGTAATCACTTAAAAAACAATTTTTTCAAAACTAAGTACCCTTTTTAATATCTGAAAAAGAATTTAAAAAATATATATTTTTTGAAGAATTTTCAAAACTAGAATTTTTTTTTTTTGGAAAACCTTCCGGACATCGAAGATAACAAAATCCAGTTTCCAGCACGATTCGGATTTTCCGTCCTATGCTTCTGTTCATCAACTTTTAATTAAATTAAAATTAAAGTTGATGACTTTTGACAGAAATTTCTAATTAATTTTTGTACAGTCTGTAATCACTTAAAAAACAGTTTTTTTCAAAGCTACCCTTTTTCTTTGAAAAAAATTTCATCAATTTAAACGTTATTTGCGGTAAAAATGTGAAGAAACCTCAAAAACATTTTTTTTCCATTTTAATTATGATTATGAAGTGTTTAAGCTCAAAAAACGCGACCCTACAATTTTTTTCAAAAGTTTTATTGTTTGAAACTAAGAAACGGTTCGCTAGATCGAGTTAAAACTTCACACGGTTCTTCTGGGTACCTATATCGAACTGTAAAAGTCATGCTTAACATTAGTCATTTCGTGAATATTTCTAATTTAGCCGTCAATTTTCTAAAAAAACAAATTGACCTTTTTTCCTGTTTCTTACAATTCGTGTAAAAGACGAAAATTTATTCCAGTTTTCGAAACTTCCCTTCAATTCTCTGTAGGACCATTTGGCACCGAGATATCGATGATTGAAGACAATAGGATGCTTTTCCATTAAAAGTCCGATATTTCGATGAAAAATGGTCGTATCGAAATTTAAAAAAAAAGGAAATTGAAGGTGAATAAACAAGCTATCTGGTCCATGCAACGGCTTAGCTGAAAAAAAAAATTCAGTTCGTGGACCGTAGCTCCAAAAAATTTCGACCGAAAGATCTAAAAACTAGAATACGACCACTTTTCGGTACCTTACATAATACTTTCTTATAATAAACATATAAATTACATATAAAGTAAAAATTGTTAAAACACGAGTGATTATGAAACATGATGAAGATTTGGAGCTAGATTTGGGGAACTTTATTTACACTCCATGCTTTAATCATGGGAAAATTCCAGATCGATGATGGGATCATTCTCCGTCGCCCGGGCCAAACCAATAACTTAATTGCTTTGAATATTATTAATTAATGCTAATTAATTGTTGGAATATTCTGTTGAGTTCAATCAACCTATTTCGTTTAACTTATAAAATTATTGTTATACTTTTGTTAATCCAGGGGCGTATTCTGTGGTCAAAAATAAGAGTTTTTTGTGCTATAAATGTGGGGTCTTAGGACAACCATTGTCCAGCTACAGTGTGTCAAAAACTAAAATAAAAATCAGTTTTTAATTTTTAATTTATAAACTTCTTAAGATAATTGAATCAAATTCGGTGTGCATATTTAGTATGATAGTAGGTATGAAACAAAAAATTACCAGCTTTAGAAACTTACCAGTGGCGGAGGTGTGGGTATCATCGATCATTATTTGTCGAAAAAATGTCTATCATTCTGTATAATATTACAAATAAAACAGGTCACCATATGCGTCATTGTATTATCTTCACTTTTTGTTTCTTTAGACTTTTTTATATTCCAAACCGATTAACAACAAAATTGATTTATTTGATCAAGTGCATTTTTACACATTTATAATTACTGCAACATATCATAGGAAGGCCATGCAAAACAATAATAATAAGAAGCCGTCATCTTATTTAATACTGTGTATTGTTAAATTAAGATTATTTTCTAAAAAGATTAAGTTTTAATAATGGCTTTTGCATATTCAAATGCTGAAATGGCCAATATGATTTACATGTATGGCCTTGTATATCAAACTGTTAGAATTATTATAAATTTTATAGTAAACAATGATTTTATTTACTACACTCAATTACATATTAAGTATATTTTATAAAATTGTGCAATAGGTTATTCGCTTTGTGGTCTCAACACTTGGTAACTTGTAAAAACTTGCACTGTGTCAGTTGTCTAAACACATTTGAAGTTGATGAATTTATAACAATTCAATATTAGAAAGACGGAGGTGCTACCTAAAACAGAAAAAATTGGTACGTGGTCTAAGAGTCAAAAAAGTTTGAGGACCTCTGATCTAGACCATCCATTGATCTCGCAAAACCAAAACGGAAAGCATCTATTTTAGATTTGTCGTGTAAACATCTACAGAAGTAGATAAATGTGATAAACGTATTATAAAATATAAGGAATTTCTTTCCTGCATTTTAAACAATTTAATTATAATATATGAAAATCTGGCTCCAGATGTGTGATTAATGAAGGTGAGATCAACCAGCAATCCTTATGATGCCAAATTTTACTGAAATCGGTGGATTTCAAAAACGTACAACCGCCATATTGGATCAGCCATCTTGAATTTTTACAATGTGAATTCATATTCGTAATCAGCGACCCAAAAAAACTCTTTATACAAAATCTGGTCAAAATCCGCTCAGAATTTGAAAATAGCGATTCCTACTCGGTTTTTTGAGGTTAGAAAAAAAACACGTTCTAGCTTAATTCTGACAGTGGATTTGAATTCAGCAGAGTCTTTTACATAAAAATGTACTATTTGATGTGGAAATAAATTTTTTTCCAAATTTTCCCAGTAAATTTTCATCAATTTTCACTGTTTTTCACAAGTTTTTTGAGGTTAGGAAAAAATTGTGACGTGATGGGCCAATTCTGACCCCAGATTCATTCGTGTTCAGGAGGCCAAATTACTACGAAAAATATATGTCGCATGAAAAGTATACCCAACTTTTTCTTTTTCTGTGTGGCTATGTAATCATTCGTATTAAAAATAATTTAGGTACTTACCAAAAAGCAAAATCCAGTAATTTTTAAACGCACAAGTACAAAACAAACTACTACATATGCTCAAAATGTCCACCACCATTTCGATGTACGCACGACACCTTCGAAGCCAATTTTCACGCACTCGCTGGAAAACACCTCAAGAAATAGTGGTACGCAAAAAACACTCCGACACGGTCGAATCCAGATACCAACTGAATTGCGTATTGGTGGTTGCTGGACACCTTAGTACCTCGTGTTAATAAACCGGCGTGTCGTTGTTACATTGCTCGATATGAATTTTATCGAATTTTAAATTTATTACAACGCTAATTATTTTTTAGAATTAAGCATAAAGAAGTTCAAGAAAGTGATAAACATTGTATTTTATGGTATTCTATGCGCGCAGTTATGTCAATATTCCTTAATTAATCGAACTTTTGTACATCAAGTCGGAGATTTTGATAATTTCTCGGAAATTTTTGAGTTTAGGACCCCTGTCATATAAGTTTTTTTGTTTATTTTAATGTATTATATCGTCTATTAAAATTAAGGCAATCAAACTTGTAACACCCTGTATACATTTCAAGTAGAAATACCTCTGTAAAAGAATATTTATAGTACGCATTAATTCGGAATTTTTTTAAAATGGAATGTAAAGATCTCTATTTTGTCAGTTGACAGTTATCAAAACCTACTTCTTATTTTTTTGTTGTCAAATTTGACGAGGTGTCCGACAATCTCGTATACCTCTCTGCACGTGAGCAGGAAGCGAGAGCCCTAGTACCACCTGCTGTGTAGGAGGGTTTCACTGAAACCGTTGTCCTCATAGAAGTCTGGGAAAAGTAAAATCGAGGTGGGACAACCGATGATTGAATTGAATGTTTAGACATGGACCATTGACCCTATACGTTCATAAAAAAGTCGCTTAAAATACTTAAAACAGAAACCAGTTTTTTCAACAAACTTAACTTAAATATTATCGCTCAGTATTGGGACAGAAAATAAATGCTGGTAAAATTATTACAACAATTCTCGCCGCCCTATATGTCGCGTGAATTGTTCGATTTTTAATGTAGGTAATTGTTACAGTTTTCAGTCACGCGATCAATCAATAATGCCTCACGGTATTGAGAGGTGTCGTGGAATGACATTTTTGTCAACCTCGCCTCTTTTAAATTGGGGGTTTGTAACACGTGTCCCTTATCCGATCACTGACGAAAATTTTCCTCGAAATAAAGTACGAACGTAACAATGAGCAAAGAAGAAACTGCCCTGCTTTCCACCGGTAAACCCGCTGACTTTTCCTTTCGGAAAATGAAAACTATAAACGTGGATAAATTCTTAAGAGGTACATGCATTCGTCTTTCTTAGTTTTTAGATTAAGTTGCAATTGTGTCCGTTTATCACATTTTGTGTTATGTTCGTCTTATTTTCATGTTCCTGGTTTGAATGTTAATAAATTGTCAAACTGAAATTAATGTATGTTTTTGTGTAATTCATTAAATACACTGGGAAAGGCATACTTAGAATCAAAATCAGAAAATATTTATTAAGATCTTCTCTCAACTCATTATTAAGTTATACGATTTATCTCTAGATATTGGCCTTGAGGGTGCCAGATATACAAGAGTAGCTGGAGTCCCAGATAGAGGAATAGAAAAAAAGAAATTTCTGACCAGGTCCATTTGGCTAAATAACAATAGACTCACCAACACCAAGAATGTAGATCAATTCGCCCAATCGGTTCTGGAGTATCCAGATGAGTTGGGCTGGATCGACTTTTCTTTCAATTTCATAACAGAAATAGATGAGGTAAAATTTGCAGTATTTTTTGAGATTTTATTCTGAGCTACAATTTTGAATAACAGTTAACAAAACCTTCATTTTCATTATATTGTAGTGTATTTTGAAATTCAAGAAATTAAAGATTTTGTACTTCCATGGGAACTGCATATCTGATCTGGACGAGGTTTTCAAATTAAGGCCCTTAATGGAACTCAGAAGTATTACATTCCATGGAAATCCCATAGCAAATCATCCAAGATACAGGAATTACATAGTAGCTGTACTACCACAGGTAATCAATCCTAAGTTTGCAAATATCTTTATTTGATGTACCTAGATATGAAATATAACAAATACCAGTTTTTGATGATGGTATAAATTAGGTAATACAATAGTCAACGACTCAACTTATTAATAGTCTACATTATCCTGAGTCAGAGAGGAGTTTGAGTCTTATAACATTCATATATTTATTTTTAGATAGCCAACTTGGACTTTACTCCCATTGTACGAAATGAAAAATTACAACCAGCACCGCCGGAAGCTATAAAGAAATTCAAAGAAATCGAAAAGAATAAACAGGGAAATCAATGACCTTCTTTTTATACATGTGAAATATTTTTGTACGAATTTATACCAAAATTTTATACATTTATTGATTAAAAGATTAAAAAAATACGTTTAAAATTTTCTGATAATATGCGTAATTATTTTTGCAAAATAATGACACATTTCGTTGGTTGGTTGGTTAGTCGCAAAAATTCGACCAAAAGAAGAAGAAATTTCAAGAAGTAGACAAAAGTTACGGTTATGTATGTTGTGTTTTTTAGGTTATATAGTTAAAAATTTTGAATTTGAGTTATGGAAAGAATTTTGAGAGAATTTGTTAGTAAAAATACATATAAAATGCAACGTATCTTATTATTAATTTTTCAGAAATCCTCTAATAATAGTTGTTGTGACTGTTATGAAGAGATAAGTTTAATAACATATTTAGCAAATTTGACTCAGGATGAAATCATTACGAATGAAATAGAAGCTGCATCAAATATATTACACTGCGCTCTTACAAGTCTCTACGAAAACCATTATGATATAATTCAGGACATTTTCAACAAAAACAGCTGCCACATTACTTTAATTGAGAAAGCTAGTGGAAGCAGCTTCAACATTTTTATAAAAGACACATGGCTTTTTCAAATAATCCTAATAAATTCTATAAAACATACAGATATCGTAAATAATGGTCTAAACCACTCGCATCTTGATTTGCTTACATTGGTTGTTGACCACATCCTTAAAAATATCGATATAGCAAAACCATTATCGTTACATTTGTTAAGAACCTTATTATTAATTATTACCAAGCGCAAGGACACTTTGCTACCAAATTTAAATAGAGAAATTCTGAGCTGTATGAACAAAGTAGCTGTATCACCGATTACGGTGTTCAGGCAGTACGCTCGTGAGATATCGAAGCAAGTTATTTCATCTCTACCTGCAGAAGTAACTATATTTTTAGACATTTCTTTATTGCCCATGAAGGGCATAGATATGTACGATATAGTGAAACGTTTCCCAAAAACATTCATTAGAGAGAACCAACACCACATAGTTAAAAAAGTTTTGAGCATGTTTCTGAGGAACGTTGAGAGTAAAGATGGAGGTGCTTTATACGAGTGTCTTCTTTTTTACTCCTTTGAAGAGTGGGGAAAGGAAATTTGGCCACTATTTCTGGATAGTTTGAGATATATCGATTATGAGGGGTAAATATAACGCTACATTGTTAGTGATGGACACAATTGAGGACATTTTATAATTGATTTTTCAATAAATAAGTAAATTATTGTCAGCATTCACTTCTTATTCAGGTAAGCCAGATATGACTTGATTCTGCTCATCACTAATTAGTATCATATTCCTGTGATCTTGGTTGCCTATGAATTATAGAAGGCATTTGTTTCTTAGACAAAATGACAAAAACAGAACTGTCAATGTGAAATGCATTTAAATAAAAAATAATACTAATTTGTGGTTTGTAATGTAACATTCAGGTATAATTTTGCTTATTATATTTGTAATCAAAACATTTGTTTTTAGTAGGTACATACAATTTATTTATTTTTATATTAATGCTAATCTAATGGCATTTTTCATTTTTTGACTTATTTGCGCTTCTGTAAATCATAACCATTCAAAAATGAATTATTTTTTTTATTATATTTTTGATTTATTTATTTTCTAGGGAATTTCTCCAAAGCCTCCGTAAATACTGGATAACTATGAATGTAAGTGCATACAAATATGAGTTTTATAACTTTGTGAGAAATGAGCCGATAGATTGGAAGCTTAAAAGTTACATTTTACTGGAATCTAAAAGAAAAGGTTGTACCTTTGACGATGATATAATAAAAGGAGGTATTTTAAAGACGTATTATGATTTGGAAACTAGAGAGTTAGCCTTAAAATTAGCGACTACTTATCACAAAAAATCGGTATGGCCAATGACTTTCGAAATTGATGTCGTTATGGAATATCTTTACTCAAACACAAATGTGTCTTTAGAAGAAGAAGAGTCAAGAAGTTTATGCCACTTTTTTTCGCAAATATTCTTACATGCTCATAATGAGTTGAAGAAAAGTGAAGAAAATTTTTCACTTTATACATCGATTATTCAAAAAATTTATAAATATTGCCGTTTGTGTTTAAAAACTGACTTTTATGAAGTAGGAGCTGAAATCACATTTATTTTATGGACTATAGCAACAGGTAAATCTATTTTTATTATAATTTACGATTTTAACTAATCGATTTGCGTCTAGTATTTCCAAACTAAAAAATTTTTACACGCTAAATCCAAGACTTATGTAACGTTTACATTTTAGGTAGTCACAAAAATTTAATACTTAATTATAGACTAGATAAAAAGGATTTTTATGCTAATGGTGAAAATTTATTCTATGTACATTTAAAAGAAAGGAATATGTGGTTGTTTGGTAGCGCAATATTCCGACAAGAATTAATAAATTGTTTCGATATCACAAATGGTTCTAGTACTTTCCTAACAAGAGTATTCACAAAATATTTAGACGTAACAAGCTCTTACTTAAACTCGATAGATTTGAAAAGTTTAGTTAGCGAATGTTCTTCGCAAACTAGCTTAGACACCGAAAAGAGAATAAGGAATTACTCTGATATCGTATTTCAAAACCAGTATTGCAGCAAAGAAAATATGGAATTTCTTGAAGAAATAAGCGATTTCATTGTTAACTTAAGTATTTCTCAAGAAGGCGGTTTTTCGGAGGAAATAATATTCAGAACTGTTCTATATCTAGAAATTATAATGGTAGCTGTGAGACATAGCAGATACGATGTGGAAAAATTGCATAATTTAGTAGAAACGTCCTCGACTGTTGTTGAGAATGTCATAATTAATAACAGTTCTTCTAGTGATGTAAACTATAGAACGGCAAAAGTTTTGGAAGCATTTATAAATGTAAGTTATTTTTTATTAGTATTGGGTATTATAAAGTGAATTTTTGTAATGAAGCTACCGAAAAACTTGTTTAACGACTTTTTTTTAGAAAGTCATGCTGTGTATGATCGAAAACGCAGATGTCCTGTGGAAAAATATCGAGAAAGACAAAGTCATGAGACGTTTAATGATTATAATTCAAAAGAGCAACATGAAGAGACCCCTATCTTTAAGCGTGGAAGTCTTGAAACGTTTCGGTCTTAAAATGAATGAAAGTGACACGAATCAAAATTATAAAATACAGTTCTTGGATGATGCGCTGAAATCGCTGTATCAATCTGCAGTTAAATCGGATTTAAGGATTAGAAGGAGTCCTGAAAGTAGACTAGTCATTCATGCTATGTGTAGTTCTGATACGAATCCAAATAAGGTAGGTGGCATTTTAAATTTCAGCGATATGTTACATATTTCTCCATTTTTTAAACAATTTTGTGGTACCAATTCGCTAATGTTACATTGTTGAAGTAGAAGAAATGTTTGTTTTCATTTCTGCAAAGAAGATATTTATTTGACGGTTGTTAAAAATCATACAGTATTAAATCATGTTTAGTGAAATTTTAAAGTAAAAAGCAAATTTAAAGATAAATTTAAATTTAAAACAAAATTTTCCTGATGTAAGAAGTTGAAATTTAACAATTTTTTCTTCTTTTTGATTATTTCAACTCGTAATATTTATTTATACAGTAATACCCCAAACTTACATGATAGAACCGATTGATAACTTCGTAAGTCGAATTCGCATAAGTGGGATATAATTTTGCATATAAATAGTAAATACATTCAAATTATGTAATGTAATTGAGCTCCGAGACTAAAGAAAACAATAATTTTCAAGAAAAATGTGTGATAAACTCTTAGATAATACAACAAATTATATTATTATTAACTGCAAAAATGTAAACGGAAATGATTTTGACGTAGAAGAACTCTAACAAAGTAATTTGAGGGATCAAAGGTTTTTTCGTACACAAAACCTCGTAGCTCGATAATAATTTTTTTTCCTTGTTTTATGGCAGAAATGCACTCTACGTTGGAGTCTATGTTTTCCAAAATTTGTAACCCTTTTTCAATTGAACTAAGACCTTCTGTCAAGTTCCCAACTATCATTTGATTTTCTAATTGAACTGGTTCTAAAGAATCAGTTTCTTCAATCTTTTGCTCACGCATTTCTGCTCCCGATTGTGTGAATCCTAGCTGTTCTTGTATGTCATCACTATCCACTTCTACAGAGTGACCGCAAAAAACCTGTGATTTTCACCCGTTTTTTCACAATTCGCAGAGAATTAAAAAAATACTTAAAAATATGTTTTTGGTCGCAAATTACTTGTCGTAAAAAACTGAAATGATAGCTTTTAGTATTTTGAAAATTTTAAAAATCACCCCTACTTAGGGTTTGAAAAAATGCCAAAAATGAGGAATTTAAATATTACCAATTGATATAAAAACTATTAGCATGTGAATTATCTTAATATATTTTTTTTTTGGAATTTTTACAATTATTTCTGATATTCTCTAGTTTTGGGGATGATTCCACCCCCTGAGTGCGCTTAAGGGTGGATTTTCTAATTCAACATGCTTATTTCTGTCATGAGAACAAATATTTCTTTGTATCAAGAATCATTCGATAGAAAAATTCACATGCTAATAGTTTTTATATTTATTGGTAATATTCAATTCTTCATTTTGGGCGTCTTTTCAACTCCTAAATAAGGGTGATTTTTGAAAATTTTCAAAAAACTAAAAGCTATGCTCATCTTAATTTTTTATGACTATTAATTTGAGACCAAATTTTATCTATTTTCTTTAGTTCTCTGCGAATTGTGAAAAAACGGGCGATTTCCAATTTCATCAGGCTTTGGCGCTGATTCTGCCCGAGTTTCAGTGGTGAAAAAAATACTCAATTTTTTTCAGATGCCATTTAAAGTTTTTTTGTGAAATTTTATTCCAAGTTTGTCCAACGATTCTCACAGCATCTAAAACATTGAATTGTTTCCAAAAGTGTTTAACAGAAAACTCGTTGTTGTCACAAAAGATCCTCTTGTGTAATAAGCTACGAATGTTTAGATGACTCTCTGGTCCATCAATTGAAGCAAGCTGGTTGTACTTGTTGGAAAAAATACAACTTTCACTATTGGATCGAAATTGGTTAAAGTAGCAGGGGGATGACCTGGTGCTTTGTTGATTAATAGCATCGCTTTAAATTGGATTTGTTTAGATTGGCAATAACGTTCGACTTCAGGTATAAAGTGATGACCAAACCATCCTCAAATGGGAAAGCTGTCATCCAAGCTTTACAATTCGACTACTAAATCGGGAAAACCAGCTTTAGATTTATTTTTTAGTGGTCTTAGATTCTCTGAGCGATAAACTAACAGAGGTTTTAACTTACAATCACTATTAATTGAGGTTTGGCGGCATTAAAACCTGGAAAGGTTTTATCTTCACGCACGATAAAAGTTCATTTACGAATCTTCTTCCAGAACAGACCAGTCTCATCCACGTTGAATATGATTTGACTGGTATAGTGTGACGAGCTCTTACTATAGTTGTAGTAATTAGTTAATTAATTATTGTTATATTTAGTTACCATGTATTATATGGTGTTGAATTAATCACCCCGTATATCATATGTCTTCCAGTTTATTTCAGTTATATAAACTTGAGCAGATATGTTCTGATAAGCCGGCCTATATTGAGAAAAGCTTACGTAAACTTATATTTGACGGAATAGTGTGTCATTCTTTGTGCTATTATAATTTAAAAATATATTTGGGCAGAGATCTGCAAGTTGCCGAGAGTAGCTTGGGTCTTTGATCTAACTTCTTAACAATAGCCACCTTCTTCTATCGTAGTTTTGAGTTTCTCTGGATAGAGACGCGCAGTCTCTATCAGCGCTTGCCGCCCCTCTACTTTCTGCAATGCAATTCCTGTTACAGTAACTTTTGAATCGGCTGAACCAATCGTGACTAGCTTTAAATATTTCATCTTTAGCCACCTCTCCAGCATACCGTGCTCCGATGAACAGGACAATTTTTCACACTTACTTGATTATCACACCATAATTTTAACATTTTTTTCCTATTTCATATGACACTTGAATTCAAAGATTGCGCATTTTTCACAGCTTCAAGAATTTTTTCTTTGCCTTTTATAATTATTCTTCCGACTATCGATTCCGGTAGATCGAACGTCTTTTCCAATTTACAAATTTTTATTTTTGCAGCGAAGTCTTTGATAATGTTGTTTACATTTCAAAGATAATGTTTTGTTTTTCTAGTTTAATGCAAAAGAATTGGTTCTATTTTGTTTGGATGACATCTTTCAAATCTCAGTAGATGTAACGAACACACAACATGTACTGTAACACTGTAACTATGCATTGATTCCACGAAACATGTCCAAACATGTCATAATCTGCACACTAGCGTAGACAGAGTGGCGAATCGAGAGTTGTGCGGTGCTCAAACAAAAGACGAATCGACGAGAGATTTAAAAATCAACTAACTCAGGTTTTGCGTAAGACGGGGTAGCGCAAGTCAGGGTATTACTGTATCTACAAGTCTCAAAATTTTTACACCTCTAAATATACCTTGCTCAAAACTTATTTCAAAACTTTTTGCTCTAATTCTTAGAGGTATTTCACTAATCACTTTCAGCCTCTACTCAAATGGGTTCTTACCAACCTAATACAAGTCATATCTGATCCGAACAGTGCAGAATCTGCCATATCATCAGCTCTACACAGCATAGAAATTTTAGTTTCCGATAATAACTTACAATGTTCCACTCTACCTTTCATTTCTGATATCATCGTCCAATGTGTAGAACTATTCGCACGATCCAGCTGGATTGTCAGGTAAAAAATATTTTTTTTTATTTGTCTGTCACTCTGAATATCGCTATATTTTTAGGAACGCAGACTTACAGCTTACTAGAGCCATAATTGACCGATTCTACGGGGTTTGTTTAGATACTTCCAATAGGCCAAAATGCATAGAGGACCTTTTTATATTATTTCCAAATTTATCTTTGTACTTCTACAAAGTTTTATCTTGTGACAAGTTGGACGAACGGGCAATTCTGGTGTTCCAATTTTTCTCCGAGTCACAAATAAAGGAGCATTTTTGCCAATCGGACGTATCTATAGAACGTTTCTGTCAGTTATTTATGAATATACTGCAGAGATATCCCAATCACTATGGAAAAATGGCGGCACGCTCCTATTCGGCTATTTGTTCATCGAAAGGAATACCAGAAAAAATTTGTAGCATTTTACGTTTCTTCAAAATTAACTTTAGATACATAAGCAAGAACGTCACTGCCAATTTCACGTTCCTAATCCAACAGTTGTATGAGAAATATCAAAATTCATTTCAACACTGTATTAGCAAAGAAGGAATCAAAGTTATGAACTTTGCTATAAAAGACCTATTGACTGAACTCAGAAGATATGATACTCGATTTTTCGATTTTGTTTTATTTAAAGTTAAACCACGAACTGAAATTTTAAATGAATTTGTAAATTGCCGTAACGAAGATTTCCGCAAAAGGCTTTGGCTTCATAATAATATTCCATTTTTATTTATCAGTGCAAAAAATAAGGAAATTACCGTTATCTTAGAAAAAATTTTGTCGAACGATTTACTGCATTGTATTCAAATAAAAATTTTAACGATATTGATTTCAAAGCTTGAGAGCAATGAATTTGACAATGATATAATAAACGAAATCTTAAAAACTCTGTTTAAGAAATCAGTTTCTTTAAGTGATGAAGATAATTATTTATTAAATTGTTATTTTAAAACAATCCTAGTGTTCTATCGATATAATCGTAGTTTGAGTTTTAAAGACGATTCAGTGCAATTTAAAATTACGAGTAACGTCTCCAAATTAATGATCTTTGTTTTATATTTTTCTGAACAACCAGAACAACTCGATGATAAGCAACTTTTCTATGATCTTGTAGAGACAAGGTACATGAATTTGAATTCTTTTAGCGAAGAACTAAAGAACGATATAATTTCTACGTTGCCGTACTTGCAGAAGCAAGTTCCAAAACAACTGCTGTTAAAAATATTCAAACTGATATTTTATTGTTCGCTTTTTTATTCCACCCATTTAGAAACATATAGATGTATAACTTATATTACTGGGAAAAGTTATTCCAGCATTCTCAGCGCTTTCAAGGATTTTTTCTCCGTACAAAATTTGTCTTTGCATTTAAAAGACAGAACGTTAGTGGCAAGTTTTTTTAGTGATGTTATTAAATATGTACCTGAACACATTCAACGAATACAATCAGACGGGTACTATTCGGAAGAGAGCGACATTTTGATACCAAAGTTGTTTTTAGAAAGGTTAATAAACAGTGAGGTTAAAAAAATTTAATTTTGGGTATGTCATCGGTTCTAGTTATGCCACTACCATGGATAGACAGAACACTTTAAGGGGTTTAACAGTTCTATGGGTTTAACATGACAAAAGTAGTACTATGGCTGGTACCGTCATCTAAAAATCCCTAAATCTTAGCGTCACTAATATTAATGATTCGTTTACAAGGAACAATGACAAACCGTTACATCTACGCCTGAGATAATGCGTCCATTTGAATAAAATCGTGTGAAAAATTACACCAATTGACAGCCAGTGAAACAGAATGTTGTGTTTTAATGTAAGCATAAAAGGATAGCCCTTTTGAAGGAAAATGCATTGATATAGGGTTTGGCCTACTTTACTTTGACAGGTGCGAAAAAAAGGCAACGATTGGAATCAACATGGTTTAAAATAACAACAAAAGTAGGTACCACAAACTGATGCAAGAACAGAGCCACACCAAAAAATGGGAATTTGTAGATGTTTCGTGTTTTGGTTGATTGTAGGTACAAAAAATATCAACGCATTTCCCTTCGAAAGGGCTATCCTTTTATGTTTAAAAAATTAGGTAGTGCTATTTAAAAAATATGTCAATGACGTCATGGGTTTATGAAACATCGCGCAAAAAAGGTTTAAGCAACGTGACAAAAGGACAATTCCTATTTCCTAATTGACTTGTTTTAGCGTTTTTGTGAAAACAACACAAAATAAAATACGAATTTTTTGCGTTACCTCTGGGACGCACTGTATATTTTAATAGTATATATTTTTTTTCTTTCCTTTTTAAATATAGCAAAACATCCAAAATATTAAATAAAAAATATCTAAAATTAGTGTATGTAAATTAATTCATTACCAATAAAAAGCCTCTCTAATCTTGTAGAATTTTTATAAATCGAATTATCATATATTTTTTTTAGATATTTCTCCTGCATTCAATTATTTTTTTACATGTTCATTAAAAGATCTACGGAAGGTCAAAGAGTGACCGCAAAAAACCTGATTTTCACCCAATTCGCAGAGAATTTAAAAAAATACATAAAAATATGTTTTTGGTCGCAAATTACTTGTTGTAAAAAACTGAAATGAACATAGCTTTCAGTATTTTGAAAATTTAAAAAATCGACCTTAGGGGTTAAAAAAATGTTAAAAATAAAGAATTTGAATATTACCAATTGATACAAAAACTACTAGCATGTGAATTATCTTTTATATTTTTTTGGAATTTTTACAATTATTTCTGATATTCTCTATTTTTGGGGATGATTCCACCCCCTGAGCGCCCTTAAGGGTGGATTTTCTAATTCAACATGCTTATTTCAGTCATGAGAATAAATCTTTCTTTGTATCAAGAATCATCGATAGAAAAATTCACATGCTAATAGTTTTTATATTTATTGGTAATATTCAATTCTTCATTATGGGCGTCTTTTCAACCCCTAAATAGGGGTGATTTTTGAAAATTTTCAAAAAACTAAAAGCTATGCTCATTTTAATTTTTTACGACGAATAATTTGAGACCAAAAACATATTTTTATCTATTTTCTTTAGTTCTCTGCGAATTGTGAAAAAATGGGCAATTTTTGCGGTAACTCTTTGAAGATAGCACTGCATTATTTTGAAAAAGAGTTATTCTTGGGTAAAGCCAAAAGTGCACAACAATTTGGTTATACTTTTTAATAGCATTTATCAAAAAATGCAAAATATTTTTTATTAAAAAAAAACGAGACAATTATAAGAGTGTTATTTTTGTCAATAACCAACAGATTGACAATAGTTGATTTTATGTAATTTATTATCTACCCGAGGTACAAAAAAATTAAGTATGTATTAAATCTTTATTGTTCTCTACCTGCGGCTAAGTCCAATTTAATCAATCATCAATGAAAATATAAAGTTGCAAACCCTAAAATAATTAAATGTAAATCATTTCTATGCATTTGTAAGATTGTTAGTGAAATATTTTTAAAATAAAATATCTAAGACTGACTTGTAGTTAATATCTTGCCACCTGAAAAAATAGAACACACTTGAAGTCATCTAAAGAACCACAAAAAATATATTTTTTAATATTTTATATATACTTTGATTTCCAGGACTATATTTTTCTATTTAGTGTTATTTTATGGTAAACAATTATGTTTGACATGAAACATTCAGTATTTCAAATTCATAACATAACCATAACATTTCAATTGAAGTGGAACACATTCTGACGTAATCGTAATTCTTTTATGAATATGGGCTCAGCCTTGGGAAAACGAATAAATATCATTGACGATAATTAAAACTGCATATGGTTAATGGCATCAGGATTAATTAACAGAATTTATTATTTTAGATTCCCAGAAAAGTTTAAGCGATTTAACATAAATCATTGTTTCGTTACAAACTTGTTAAACGCTTATGCTTTGGTAAAGTTAAGTACATTTTAAGATTAGTACTAGATAAACCTTAAATAACTACGCTAACGTTATATCTACAGAATGTTGCTCATCCGTGAATAAAAAATGTGTTTATCTGTAAAAAAATGTTGGGCATCCAAAAATGCACGCATTTTTTATGATTAATTATCGGTTGTTTTTAACTATAACTTAAAATTTCTGCCTCATCACGATAACGAGCATTTTTTACTTTTAATAATAAATATTACTCAGGTCATTCGGCGTTAAGACTGTCGCTGTAGTCATTGTAGAAGGCGAGGTGGGGGTTAAAAATATCTGCCCCTCGAAATTGGGGCACTCGAAGTCTTCCGCCATGATAGTTTTCTGAAAGACAACGATTAAACTAGCTTAAACTCAATTAAATGATGATTATACCTACAGGCGATTTTTTATGCGCTATGCAAAAGGTACACACTTGATGCCTGCTGGTCTTCGTGCTCTCATCTTCGAGTTTCGATAGTCTCAAACAAGGCTGTTCAATCGGACCTAGAAAAATCGTATTATTCTTTTCTCGAAAGTGTGTCTTACAACAGAGATGTCTGTATCAGCGTCGTAAGACTGGTGCTTTTATAAATTTCGATTTTGAATAGTTTCCTTAGAAACAGTTACAACAGGTACCTGCCATTAATTGTGTTCCAAGGTGTGAGATATAGCTCGACGCCAATCGTAGGGTCTCTATTTTACTCAGTTTTCTGTCCTTTGGCTCTGTCGGAATCAAGGTCCTCAATGTTGAGAAAGCCGTGTTGACGCTAAAACAATAGGGGCTGAACTTAAATCAAAAGGAATTCACTTGCATTATTTATATTTTAAATTATATATAAACAAAATAAAACTTCGAGTGTACAATAATTTTAGTTCGATCTTTTTGTCATTACAGATAGTCACTAGTTGTTAGGTCATTAGTACTAGACTGTTATAAAAACTAAAGAGAATATTTTTTCCACTACTATTTAGACTCAAGTAGTGGCTTTTCAATAACTTGTGCTTACGTTTCCAACAATTTTAATAAGAATTAACCATTGTTCTATCTTAAGAGCATTTTAACTTTAAACATAAAAAATTATCTACATTTCTCAAAAAGCAAACATTTCAAAAGGGGTAGGCCCTTTAAAGGGCATATTAAAAACTGATTTTGTTCACAGTTGATTACACACAGGAAAAGGGTAGTTACAGCCCTTCAAAGGGCGTATTTAAAACTGATTTTGTTCACAGTAGCTAACATCCAGGATTGTAAAGTTTTATCTAGATTTGGATAGTGTTGAAATGAAATGATTCAAAAGAAGTACCTTGTTTTAAAAATGATGTTTTTCATAATGACTTATCCACTTTTTTTAATTTCACTCCAATTTTTATAAGGTTTACAGGACTAAGACATTTTTTGCAAAATCTCCATAGATCAATTTTTTATCAAATTATATTTAATACATAAGTAGTTCAAAGAATATCTCATAGACAATCAAATATGCGATTAGATATTTGATAGTCAGCAAAAATAGTAGATATAAGTCAAACAACAAAAATATTTAAAAACTCTTATTCAAAGTGGAAATTCAGAATAATCGGTGGACACTAATGCTTCATGCAATATAACTTCAATAATAAAATCTGCATTAGTGAATTTTTTGCTTAATAAATAGAATTCATATTTTAATAATGAAGTATGACCATTTTTAGGGGATGATTTCTATGTGCTCACACAAAGATCACAAAAAATTTCCATTCAAATTATGAATTGTCGATCTCAAGATATCAAAAATGGTTACAAATATTTATGCAAAATATTTTCTTCATAATCGATTGATAGGTATAATACAACTGGGCAGTTTTTATTTAATTATTTATTACAAAATTAAATTTTCTTTGTAGTTACACGTATTTCATTTTAATTTGATACAAACATTCCGGTTTTCAAATTTCATAATACTGTAACTTTAACAAAAAAAAAATTTTTTGACAAAAATTTATCCATCACTCAAGTAGTTCCTAAAAAATATATTTTGCAAACTTTTTCCAGATCTTAGGGTTGGCAACCCCTCATTTAATTTTTTATATAGCAAATTTTTTTTCATCAAAAACTTCTATGTGGGCCTCGCATTGTATTATCAAAATTCACACTGTATATTTGCAAGATATAATGGTTTGTTGCAATAACAATAAAATAAATTAAATCATATTAGATCTTGCATTTTATCACAGTTCTAGATTTTATTTATTTATTTTGATAAATCAAAGTTAAGTGGATAGTAAAAAATTTGCAGCATCAGCCAAAGATTGTTTATCTTTTTCAAATCATGTTTTTCAAATGAGAGCAAAAAATATGTCCACAGTTTTTGTTAAGGTTCTAGAAGTTGAACTGAATATATTGATCCAAATACTAGTATTTAACCAAGGAAGTATTCAGTTTATTTTTTGTGTTTGAAGTATTGCAGTACTTGTATACTGTTTAGGTCACTAATAAATAAAGAGCGTTCCATAAATATGTCTCCATCGTCTTCGACAATGTGTTAAAATTAATGAAAAGACTGGTTTATTTCAAATTGCGAAGGAACACTTCGTATGTATACCTATTTCATTTACATACAAGCAGATTATTACTTGAATATGACATTTTGCAATTTATCTCGAAAAGGGTACAACCTAGTGACATATTGAGTCAAGTTAAAATGTCTTGTTAAATAGAATTTTTGAAAGCCCATCTCTGAAAGTATGCCCTGTTTATTTAATTCAAATTTACATGAAATTGTTTCAGCCCCTATCTTGCAAATGAAGTAACGTTAATATGTTGTTAAACTTTAACTCAATGTATCTTGAAATCGAAGTGTTTCCAGACACATGTTTCTAGGAAGTTTTTTCATTAATTTGTGCTATAGATTAAAGTTTTGCCAAGCGTGCCAATGGTTCTCTATACATATTGAAAAAATTAAAAATGAATAACAAAAAAAAGACGTTCAATTTATTATTGTGTTATTCAGACTTGTTGAAATCGATGTAAGTAGGTACTTCTTTCAGTTAGTGTACCTATTTAAAAAAATAATCTTGTTGAAGAATGAATTTTTTCCTTAATCCTTTTTGTTTTATAATAATTTCAAAATCAGAGGCGACAAAAGATTAAAGTAAAAAAAAACAAGGATGATAGAGAATGATGAAAATAACAATAGCAACAATTAAAATCATATAGCACTTCAATGATCTTGGCATCGACAAAAAACCTAATTCCTTGGTCATACGGGATATAAATTTGTAGGTACACATACAGTGCTATTTTTTTAAAACCTGACATAGGCCAACTTTTTTATTTCAACTCGTAGACTAGTACTTCCAAATGCAAAGTTGTAGGAAATAACTTGATTAAGAAAAATTTGCAAATAATTTTTTCCGGTGTTGCCAGATTTCTGCAGTAGCTACAAAAACAATATTTTTTTAAATGGTAACATCGTATTTTTTTAACATAATTTGAAAAACCTTGAAATTCTAAATAAAAAATATATCACATTTCTTTATTGGAATGGCCGTTTTAGAACAATCAACAAAAACAATGAAAATAATCTGCAGTCGGCAGGAACTAAAAGAAGCTAACATAGCAATAGTAGGCCTTGGATATTAAACAAAAATTGTGTTGTTTGAAAAGACCCATCATTACTGTGCCGTGATTGTGGTATTTGACAACTGTTGTATTTGAATGTGTATAAAAATAAGGGTTTAATTAAGATGTTAAGATGATTTTCAGCCTTTTGCAGATCCTTGGGCACACACTTCTAGTTGTTTTTTAGTTTTACTAAGTTATTCTTTAAAAACTCCGGATTTGGAAGAGGCCTATCGGGATGTCTTGCGTGGAATTAAAAATTAATTCAACTTCCTTGTGGATTGATTGTGGAACTGATCATCTTAACAACTGAATTAAAACGTAATTTTTTTATACACATTCAAATACAACAGCTATCAAATAACATAATGACAGTACAATAATGATGGCTCCTATAGAACAACACAATTTTTGTTCAATTTCCAAGACCTTAATTGCCATGTTAGCTTCTTTTAGTGCCTGACCATTACAGATTATTTTCGTTGTTTTTGCTGATTGTTCTAAAACGGCTATTCCAAAAAAGAAACGTAACATAACATTTTCTATTTTGAATTTGAAGGTCTGTCAAATAATGTTAAAAAAATACGGTGTTGCCATTTAAAAAAGTATCATTTTAGTAGCTACTGCAGAAATCTGGCAACACCGGAAAGAATTATTTGTAAATTTTTCTTAATCGCTAGTTAATTCCTACAACTTTTCATTTGGAAGTACTAGTCTATCAGTTTAAATAAAAAAGTTGGCTTTTGTCGGGTTTTAAAAAAATAGCAGTGCGTATATATATCATCTTCTTTCTACTTAAGAAAAATGTAGTTTGGGGTGAAAAATATAATAGTTACTAATAATATTTACTTTATATTTATCTTCATCTCTAGATTATACAATAATTTTTTTTTTATTCTATTGCCTTGCAAAAATAATTAAATTTTAACCAAAACAAATTCTAGTAGTCGCATATAAGAACTAGGAATATGAAATCATATATGATTAGCCACTTCTAATCAAAATAAATACATCTCAGTTTTTTTTATTAAACTTGTTCTAACTTTATTAGATTTTTACGCAATAGATGTCCACTCTAAATCACAGGAATTTCCATGTGATGCGACAATTGCAACGTAACATTTTGGGTACCGCGAAATCTTATAGAAACTTATATTTACTGGTAGTAAACATTACGTAGTAATCGCAGTATGCCATGTTTTATCTTTTCTTACTTTACTAATGAAAAATAAGAATACCTGTGAGTCCTGTCCCTCTCCCTGGCGTTCGCCTGGCTCCTCTGTCTCACGGGCCCAGAAAAATCCTCCGCCCCATTTCCGTAACTCGAGGATTTCCTTCTCTTATTGTTCGAAACGTTCTTCGCCAAACCCGCCTCCTCCAGCATCACGGGGTAGTGCATGAAATCCATGCCGGCCGTCCGAAACCTCGATGTCTCTCGCACAGTAAACACCACAAATTCCTCTATTTCAGCCCAGTTAATTGAAACTTTTAATTGGTCTAATTAAATTGGCCGGACATGGAACGCTAAATAACACTTGTGCTCGTCCGTCCGCCCGCTCGCCGAACTGAAATAAAAGAGCATCAGCCGAGCAACAAGTGTCACAGCCGGCTCAAACTGAAGCAATTAGTCAATTTTGATATTTTTAACAGATGCTTCGGAACGCCTACGTTCTCAAAATTCTCACACGCCGAGGAAACGCAGTCGACCGACGTGTTTTCCTCACTGGGCATATGCGAAGACTGCAAGGTAAAAAACTTTAAAATAAAAAGTTGTTTACACTGTTTTTGTGCTTTGAAAATCTCAAACGCAAATATCAGAGGACTGCGAAAAAATAAATGTATGTTACTACAAACATTAATTTAATTTTCAAGCTCCCTGTACAGGGTGGGTTAATTTCGACTCTTCTGTCTGTCTCATCCATACCTATGTCAAATTTGGTCCACCCTGTACAGTAGGCATTAGCCTGGATCCACATGCATGTGTGATCACGGATCCGTTGTAACCACGTGATCATCAGTATCCAATTGTGCATCAGTAAAACGACTTGACACTCCGTCAAGGTCAGAACCGATTGGATGTTGATGATCACGTGGTTACAACGGATCCGTGATCACGCATGCGTATGTATTCGCCGATTTTTTTTTATGCAAATACAAATGCAGAGCGATAATAAAAAACAAAGACTAATTATTACTATTGTTAGATGCTTTGATACTTTTTGGTCTATAATAAAAAAATATTTCTTCCTATAAAATACTGAATTTACTAAATTGTCTTGTTTTATCAATATTTGATATTTTAATATTCTCAGAAAGTCTTTCGATTGTTCCATTTCTTGTTTTAAAAATAGTAGAGACTGAATTAAATAAAACTCTAGAAGATTGTGTGTACAGAGTGGTTCACTATATTTTGCCCCCCCCCCCCCATTAAACTTTTTTGTTTTAAGAGTTATAAAAAATGTGAAATACAAAAGTTGCATGATTTTTTATGAATTTTTCGGAAATTATAGAAAAACAAATGAACTCCAAACAAAATGGCTGGGGATGTTAACTTTGTTAATTTAAATGGAACACCCTGTATATTTTTGCATATTTGGATAGAGCTTTCCCTCTCGAGCATAGGGTTTGTTATGTCCATCTCTAACAATAAGCGAGATAATATTAAAAAACGAAAAGGTTTTTTATTAAGAAAATAAGACATCTTGTAATTTAGACCTCTTTCAGGAATTTCTGCCTTTTTTCCAATTACGTAAAGATTTAGATTTAGTTGAAATATATTTTGACATGTCGGACATTGATACGGCCCAAAATGCATATAGGTATTTTTAACTAAATCTCACTAATTAGACCGTGTGAGGTCAATTACTCAAGACAATGTTAATGGTAGGTCGTGTCGTGATAGTGACAGATAGCAATGTCATGATAACATTGTTATTGATTGACAGTTTGTATTATTATTTAATTAAAAAGGGTTACACAGAACTAGAAAATTTAAATATTATTAGGAATTAAAATAGAATATGGAGAATAACTCTATTTTAATTCCTATAATATTTCAATTTGTGTAACCCATTTTGATAAAATAATAATACAAACTGTCAAACAATAACAATGTTGTCATGACGTTACCTGTCACTGTCACGGCCTACCATATAACATTGTCCATGAGTAAATAGGCCTCTCACTGCCTAATCAGTGATATTTAGTTAAAATACCTATACCTATACGCATTTTGGACTATATCAATGTCCAATATGTCAAAATATATTGCAACTATAAATCGTAATTGGAAAAAAGACAGAAATGCCTAAAAGACGAACAAGACATCTTATTTTCGGTTTTTAATAATGATCTCGCTTTTTGTTAGAGATGGACCCAACAAATCCTATATGACTGCTCGACAGGTAACGTTCTATCCAAATATGTAAAAAATATACAGGGTACATTTTGTTTGGACGTCATTTGTTTTTCTACTATCACTTTCGAAAACTCGTCCAACTTTTGTATTTCACATTTTTTATAACTCTTAAAACATAAAAGTTAATGGGGGGGGGTCAAAATATAGTGAATCACCCTGTACATGTTACTGACAAATAAATTTAAAATCAAATTCACTATTAGTTTTCAATATATGTATTTCAAAATATATGAGTACTTATGATATTGAGACTGTCTCTGTCAAACAGCTTTCATACCGTTCTTTCCAGTAAATAACTAATATAACCGGAAGTGCTATGTTGATGGCACTATTTTCATTGAAGAGAATATATCTGATAACCCCCGTAAACAAAATGTCAGTCATATTATTTTCGGTTTATCTGAAACTTTTAATAGGCCACTTACAGTGAAACACCCTGTATAGTATAAGTAAATATATTGACCTAAAATTTAAAAAATTATTATTATTTACATCCGAAGATGTTTATAGATCCTTAATTATTATGTTTTTATTTATTTATTGTAAACATTGTGTAGTAAATCCACGAATAGACGAAAGTGAAGCAGCTGTTCTCACGATTTTGTAATTAAGACACTTTGTTGATGCCGCCAAAGGCCAAAGTGTTATGGAGAAGAAATGCTTAATTTAATTATAATTTTCTGTTCTATGAATGCTGGCATTGTTCTACTTATAATTCGAAAAGCTCTATTTATTAAAAGAAAATCTCTATAAAATTTTATTTTATGTTAAAAAAATATCAATCATACAATTTTCTTTTAGTTTTTTATGCATTTTAAAACGTCTGAGTATTTCTCTAAATGGGTGTTTAAAAAAATTCGGGTAAGTATCCGAAAAATGTAAACAAAATAACGATAAATTTACATGTTTATAATTAAAACCAATTTGCTTCATTAAAACAAACAACACTTTAATTGACAGGGGAACATTATTTAGGCCTCATTCATAAATATTATATTGTTGTGGTGATTATAGAGCATAGGCTTTGATCGTTCAAAACCTGATTTAAATATTTATTCATTTAATTTATTCAGGGACGAATGGACAACTAACATCAACACATAGTGTAATTCATAAAATAGTTAATAGAAAATGCAGCGCCGCATTAGCTGATCAAAATTTCGTTTCTACTGTTTCTAATTTTTTTTTTTAAATTCTTGGCATATTTCGTTATCGCCGTATCGTTATCCTGTCAAAATAGGGACGGTATGTCGGCAAATATTATTGGAGACCGGGTGCAACGTATTTGTCTCGTTTGATTTATGGCCTCCACGTTTATTCAAATACAGAAGTTAGAACGTTGTTAGGCTTTCACAACACATGCCTTGCACACCAGGAGCCAAGTGGCGACACTTTTTCGTAAAAAAGTCTAGGGACGCAAGCTGATCCTTCTATTTATTTATACGAGTATTACATAGATTAGAAAGGGATTAGAATGTTTTGAGATTTATTCCTCAAAGGGTTTATTCGACGTCTGAATCTAAAATATTTCTATTTTTTGTGTTAACAGATATACAGGGTGTTCCACTAAGGTCGGCAGGGTACAATATTAGAGAAAGTAGAGGCCCTAGTAGAGCTTCGCATTTTGTTTTGGTGTTTAAATGTCTTTTCATTACCATTGTTTATTTTCTGCTCACTAATTTGCTAATAACTTGATAAAAAAAATATCGAACCCTTTTTGCCGTCAAAATGTAGCTATTTTTATGCTCTTCAAACTAATCTATAAAAAGTTTTATCCTGTTATTTCAATAAATAAACAACACTTTCGTTAGAAATTTCAGACTTATACTATATCCATCAATTTTATGCTAAATTCATTTATGTAAAGAAAACTATAGCATATTGCGTCCAAAATTTTTGAGAAAAATCCATATAACGGCATTCTTTTGAAATAAGGCCATGTATAGGTTTTCATGTTGAGGTAAATGACATTACGCATTCATGCATGAAAAGACCTTTCCAACGAGGTACAACACTATGGGCTTTTGATGAGCCAATCCTTAAAAAAATGCATTTTTCTGATCATTAGGGGCTTCCCCCAGCCTTTCTGTCGAGATAGAACAAAATGGCAATAACGAAAGTTATGCGCAATGAATCCGACTATCCATATTTGTACTATTTAATATACCTGAATAGGAAACATTTCTAAGAAAAATTCAACTCTATGTTTTGTTATGTAGATTGCGCCCCCTTGCGGTCGAGCTACGAACTTGAAAACTATTTCCAGCGATTTCTCTTGGTTGATTAATTAATCAAAATTTTTTTCCCGAAGTTCTAAGGCCTATACTTTCCCTAGTATCGTACCTCGCCAACCTTAGTGGGACACCCTGTACAGGGTTCTTCACGGTAAGTGGCCTATAAACGTTTCAGAAAAACCAAAAGTAATGTGTCTCTGAAATTTTGTTTACGGAGGTTATCAAATACGCTTTCTTGAATGATAATAATGCCAGTACTTCCGGTTGTACCAGAAATAGTTGTCAACTTGGTTATTTTAAATGGAACACCCTGTATATTATTATATTATCGACAAAATAGAATAAAAATGAATCAAAAATGTTAAAGTTTTCCTGTATTTAAATCTAACCGTTTTCGAGATAATCGACATTTTATAAAAATTTTGACAGATGCAAGCGTTTCGAAAATTCCTTTATATCTCTCCTCGTTCTGGAAGCTTTCACTTGCTTTTCGGAACACGCAAAGAACGTAAGAATAAGATGCACTACATTCTACTATCAAAATTACCTGAAGAAAATTATACAAAGTGTCCGATTTTTCAGGTTACATTTTGAAAATTTAAAACCGACAAAGCTTTTCAAATTCAAGTGGAACACCCTGTATTTTTTTGCACCATGTTATAGAAAATCAAATTATGTTTTTGCCGATATATAGGCGTTGTATGGGTTACAGTTTCAATTTTCTCCGATATTTGAGTTTTCTTCCATTCTCAAGAATATTACATTAAAAATATCATCAAATGTGCCTTGAAAAACAAATATTGGTACTGTCATTCAGTAAGTAGTATTCTACAAGAAGTATCAAGTATTTGCTCGACAAGAAAAATGCAAAATAATTATCCTAGTGAAGATACTGAGACTGCAAACAAGGTAATTATAAAAATTGTTTATAGATAGTTTATTAATTATACGTTGCGAAGCTTGGGGAAAAACAATATTTTACTGTAAAAAATGCAAAGTCCACCACCAGGTTATTGTTAGTTGCCTGCCCCAAGGCAACTAACAACAACTTTAACTAAAAAATAGTTCTCTACAGGGTAACATGTAGAAAGTATATTCGAAAAGCTTTCTTAAAGAACTTTTTTAACTGTTTGTAATTAAAATATTATATTAAATTCATGTGTTCTTTTATAGTCGTGCTGTAGTTGAATGTAACTCAAGAAGCTCGCATCGTCGACTTCCAACAACGTTGATACCATATGCATATATATCTGGAAAACTCATCACTTTGTATAATGTCATCCAATATATTAAATTTATATTTATTTACCACCCTAAATGCCACTCAGGCTGGTTTGTTGGTTAGGAAATAAAAATATTTTGACTGGTGCCTGCTTGAATAATTATTTCTGGGCTAATTATTTATGCGTATACTCCTAATAAAAAGTCATTTGTTATATCCAAATCTAAATCTACTCGACTATTATGTTTGGGGAAACTAAAATGTTTATATAACACATACGATTTTAGAAAACCTGGGATCATTAGGGAATTTCATAAATTTGTAAATCTCAAGGAAATATCCATGATATTTCCAGGGAATTTCTCGAATTTATGCAATTTTTTTTCAAATTTCATTTGTAATCTGTCTACTTATAAAGTATTGCCACTGGATGACACATTGCTGAAAAGTAAATAAGTGAAGTATAAATGTGTCCTATATTTGTCGGTTTATTGTCATTATTTTATAATATTAATATTCCCTTTACGTTAATTTCTACTTTGTTCATATAACTTTTTAGTATCTCTCCTCTCAAGTATATAGCGAATTTCAAAATTAATAGCAAGTAAGAAATTTTTTCTAACACCTTTTGCTTCTTTTTTCTTAATTTAGCAGAAAATGACATTATTTTAATTGGACAAAATTAAAAATTATACTTTTTTCAAGAAATGTGGGGATATATTGACAAAATTACATACTTTCATTTATTTGAACTAAATTTAAATTTTCGTACTGATAAATTTAAATTTTTATATTAATTAAAACTATATAGAACTGATAATAATGTAATTTTTTAAACCTGCAGCATGCAGTTAGAATTAGGGCAGGCCGTGGCCCCTCTGCCCCCCTTGGCTACGCCCATGTTCATCAATATTATTAAAGGGGTAAATATTAACTCCCATAATAGTTCTCAATAATTTTACCGTAAAAATAATATTTGCAGATTTTTTATAGTACTATTATTATTAGACTGTAAAAACTTCACATCTTTTTGAAAAATGTGTATTTTTAGCACACAAAAAGTTTTGTACATCAAGATTGCCCTATTTAGTATTCAGAAAGTTGAAGTTATTGGAAGTGTTTTCAAAAATCATATAAAAATGACCACTTATTTGGTGGTCAATGTAATTAATTTTTTTTTAAATTAGAATGTAAAAAGTTAGAAAATGATTAAAAAAGTGTAAATTGATAGAGCTTGTCTTCTCAAACTGGAAAATATTTTAAATTTACCTGAAAAACCTGAATATAATAGAATTTTTTGATCAAAAAGTATACACCCCATGAGTAGGATTTAACAATAAAAACTAAAAATCTTCGTATTAAAATTTGTATTATTTCTTAAAATTTCAGTCAAATCGATATACTGGCTGATAGTTTTCTCCTGTTATAACATCATGCCGTTGTACTATCTGGCACTTTCCGTGCATATAACCCCCTACGCTATAGGTCCCATAGCGAGCGTGCGTGATAGAAATTAGTTTTATTTGTGACAACTTTGAATGCCTGTAACTCAAAAACCAAAAAGATTTTATTTAACTTTTTTTCGTAGATCATATTTATCGTCGTGAATATGCAGTTAAACGTTGTTGGTGATATTTGCGGACACCCTGTATAAACGATTTTTGATAAATCGACTTTTTTACGGGCTCTACCAGCTGTGTGAATAAATGACTCAACTTTGAGAACACCCTGTATATGTAGAAAACTCTGTACGAGGGTCGACTTTTGTATTTTGGGAATGGACGATCCTTGTGCTGCCACCTGACAACTGACTTCCCTCCCTTTCGCAAAGTTCCATAAACAGCAGTCAACTGGACGGGTCTTCCAAAATCCATCAAAAATTGTTCTAAATGGTCACGTTTTTTTCGAAAAATGCGGACACCATTAGTGGAACGGTTAATTCTGAATCTTTACACAACCATTTGTTTGCCAGAAGTCTTCGCAAAAGTAAGGGAAACCAACCACCGAAGACCCATCATTTTCCACCAGGACAATGCGAGCCTCACACATCGGCTCAAACAAGATTTTTTGAGTTATGAAAAAATCAAATTGATGGGTCGTCCGCCGTACAGCCCTGATTTGGCACCCATGACATTCTTTATTCCCGCACATCAAAAGTAAATTTCGAGGTCGTTTTTCGACACCTGAAGCGGTTGATGCAAATGCATGTCTTGGAGGTACCCCGTGCCTGTGATATTAAGTTAAAAAATTATTAGAAATGATACAGCCGGCTTTACTTCATATATTTATTTCTTAACATTAAATTTTATAATTTAAAACAGATATATCTACAATAAAGCCATTACAATAAATATATATAGAGATAGGACATACGAAAATGTACCCAAATATCACAACAGGAAACTAAAATCTAGAGGTTCTAATTCCATGAGAGAAACCAAAGAAATTTACATGATAGATTACCGGAAAAAAGGAAATTCCATTATCTATTTCCATTTTATTTCATTATTTTAACTACCCGTTTATTATTATAGAAAGAAAATCCAACGGAGAGACGAAAGTATTCACTACATATATTCATGAATGTATGTTGTATTTGTTTTAAATTGTACCCTTTAAAAAGTTCTCGTAATAATAGCAAAATATATTTTTATTTTATTTTTTTCTTTTATAGTAATGATAGTTACAGGATCATCATCGTCCTCACGTGAATATTTTTAGAATTTTATCTCAGAAGCACACCTAAATTTTGTATCGCCTTATTTACCGTTAAGATTTACTCAAAATGGGAAGATGATTCGCCTTATTCGAAATATCGCTGAAAAAACATATTTGCCAAGAGGCATTCTGCATGACCGAAACAAGAAAAATGTAAAATATAATTTAAAAAAAGGTACAAAGATGTAAAAGATTAACTGCAATAAAAAGTTTGAAAGAACACCTCATAATACAACAATATTTAGAATTTACGAGGAGATGACAACCGTTATTATTCATGCTCCATTTTTTTAGTGATATAATCTTATTATTGACACTTATTACAATACATAACAACCTAATTCATTTAATATTAAAGATTGAAATGCATCTTTAATATTCACCGAAAAATTTTAATTCGAAAACATTAAGTATCTCAGTTCAATCAACATCTTGGACTTCTAGAGAGAAAAATAAATGTTAAAAGATCGTCGAGCATGATCAAAATTCTTACAAATGAATTTGCGTATTTCAAGAAAATGAAATTTTATTTCATACACTGCTTCTGACAATGATATCAAAATCGTTATAGATACAGGGTGGCACAAATTAGAAAAAAAGCTATACCATCAGGGTACCTTTGGAATGGCGCAAACACTTCTCGGATATATCTTTTAGTTTCAGTTCGGAAATATTTTGAAAACGGTTTTTCGGTTTTCTGTTTCGTTTTCTTCCGATGTTATTACCAGAACTGGAACGAAAAGAAAAACATTTCTCCACAGCAAATTTTCCTGCATTTTCTCAGGGAAATTTCAGTTTTGTTATCCGGAGTTTCAATTTTAATTGACCATCATCAATTTAATTTATCTAACCCTCTCACTGCTCCAGACGAGTTTATTCGCTAAAAATTTATAGGACTCGCTGCTCCAGACAAATTCGCTTGAATAGTTAAATTGGATCATGCTGCTGAAACCGTATATACTCGCAACCACGCGCATTAGTGACTCGGTTGTTGCAATTCGTTTGCGGGCGGAGCTTATAGCGATTGTGGCAATTATTTTTATGGAAGGAGGTACTGGTAGTAATGCCAAGATTGTTCATCTCTTTTCCAGGTTCTATTTAGTATAGCTGTCGATATATTGTATTTTATTTAAAATAAAATCGTAAAAATATCTAGAAAATTGACAAAGAAATTTTAGCGAGGAGCGATAGCGACGACGAGTTTGATTGATGAGCGTAGTGATGGATGCTTTATAATAAAATATTAATAACTAAACTGTCACAATTATTTTGAAACCTTTAAACAATTTGATTTATTTAACCCTTTCACTGCTCCAGATGAGTTTATTCGCTAAAAATTTATAGGACTCAAACTGCTCCTGACGAATTAATTCGCTTGAATAGTTAAATTGGATCAGGCTGCTCAAATCGTATATTTTCCCAACCATGCGCATTAGTGACTCGGTTGTTGCAATTTGTATAGGGAATTTTTGCGGGCGGAGCTTATAGCGATTGTGGCAATTATTTTTATGGAAGGAGATACTGGTAATAATGCCAAGATTGTTCATCCCTTTTTCAGTTTCTATTTAGAACAGCCGTTTTATTTAAAATAAAATCATAAAAATATCTAGAAAATTGACAAAGAAATTTTAGCGAGGAGCGATAGCGGCGACGAGTTTGATTGAGGAGCGTAGTGATGGGTGCTTTATAATAAAATATTAATAACTAAACTATTACAATTATTTTGAAACCTTTAAACATATTTTAATTTAATTTAACACAACATAATCTAAAAATATAAGTAACTGCGGTAAACTTTCGCACATGGAGCGGTAGCTACGTCCAAACGTATTGCGCAGCGAAAGGGTTAAATACATATTTTTAATTTTGTATTCACTGATGTCTGGCAATTTCATTATGTTTTGGATGTTTCAGCCATCTTCATAAAAAAAATTTTCAAAATATAAAAAAAAGTTTAAAAAAATTATTAATTTTCCAAAATCAAACAGTTTAATTTATTGTGGATACTTAATTTATTGTTGCAATTTTTTTGTTTTATTGTTTCTATGGCTTCATAAAGTTTACCTTTTTTCAAATAACGAACGAACCATAGTAAAATACAATTTAATTGTCTTTTCTATATAATAAAGAACCATACTTAAAAATCTCTTGATGATGGATACAATGTGTCCGAAGCGTAATCAATCAATTAACAGGAAATAAAAAATAGAAAAATTGTACTTAAAAAATTAAATTGATGGTAATTCGAAACCGAAACATCGAACAATAAAACTGACGCTCGTGTAAGAAAATACAAAATACACAAAAAGTTGCCATGAAGAAATGTTTCCTTTATTCGAGCTTTAATCAAAAAAATAAATCCAAGATCTGTTTCCACCAATTGTTTTTTTAATCGAGCTAACCTGTATCCTTTGCCGTTTTCAATATCACCGCAATAAAACATCCTCGTCTTGGACATACAGGGTGTCCCAAAATTAATGCAACAAAATTTAGTCACAGATTCTTAAGACAAATTTAGGGGACCCATATTTTTTATTTTTGCCAATTGGCCCCCTTTTTCGCAGTTGCAGCCCCCCGAAATCCGCCCCTAAGAATAGTCTTTTTTATATCTCAGAACCCTGTTGTACGAAAATCGCTAAATTTGGTACACAGCAGTTTTATGACGTGTGGAATCTGACAGTGCTACACTTTTTGGCGGGGAACCCCCTTAAGACAATTTTTCGTGGGCCCCCTTTGTCTTTGGAGGCAAAAAAATTTGGTCGCATATTTCAATTTCCTAAAAATTATTATTCTGCTAGAAAGCCATTAAATTTAGAAACTTTTTTTTCTTGATATTTTTTCCGTAAGACGCAATATTTCTGAGAAAAATGTCAAAATCTGATCAAATGCATATTGTGATTCGCCATTTTTCTTAAAAACGTTGCATTTTTATGAAAAAAATATCAAGAAACATAAAAGTTTGTAAATTCAATAGCTTTCTAGCGAACTAATAATTTTTGAGAAATTCAAATATGCAATCAAATTTTTTTGGTTCCAAAGACAAGGGGGCCCACGAAAAAGTGTCTTTAGGGGGTTCTCCGCCAAAAAGCGTAGCACCATAAGATTCCACGTCATAAAACCCCTGTATACCAAATTTAGTTACTCTCGTACAACAGGGTTCTGATATAAAAAAGCCTTTTTTTTGGGGGGCGGATGTCAAGGGACTATAACTCTGAAAGAGGGGGCCACTTGGCAAAAATAAAAAATACGGGGCCCCTAAATCTGTCTTAAGAATCTACGACCAAATTTTATTGCAATAATTTTGGGACACGCTGTATATTTGAAAAAAAATTTATATAGTTGATAAAAATATATTAATCAAAAAAAAAGATGTAAACCTTCCTTTCCAAATTACAATTTGCGAAATTTAAATAAAAATCTAAAACCACAACAAAATAGGGTATAATAAAAACAATTCCTTTCGTAATCGCCGACTCTCTAAAAAGTCCAACACCAGCGAGGCGCGTGTAAAACTAAAATTTTTCTCAATAAATAAAAAAACTAATTGATTCTTTGGTTCCCTTTTTCGTTAATACAGGGGCGAGTCGGGCATCTCGCACTGCCCGATCGTGACCCTATGCATGGCCATCTCGGAGATCCCGTGGTAGTGCACGAGGGCCCCGCCCAGCACGAAAACGTGGAAAATCTGGTGGGAGTGCAGCCAAATATCGAACTTGCCCGGGAACCACCTCTCGGGCACCCTCAGCGCGTAGAACAGGGCGCCCACTATGTACAGCAACCCCATGAGTACCAGCCAGCCCAGGTACTTCTGGCTGACGTAGTTGAACCACCCCTCGACAATACCGTAGTGGATCGCCGGGACTATGCCGCTCAAGCCAAACGTCATGAATACCGCCGCCCTGAAGGGCCTCCATCCCGATTCCGAGAACTTGTCCCACAGGCTCACCATTATGCTGGTGACGCCCAGGGCGCAGACCACCGAGAGGTACACCACCTTGGGTCGGAAGTGGCAATAGAAACCGTAATAGAGCCACGGCACGAAGGATCCCATGATGAGTAAGGCGATCCCGCAGTAGTCGAGTTTCGAGAATAGCTTGCCTATGAATTGCGAGTGGCAGTTGACGGTGTGGAACATGAAGGAGCACCCCAGGCAGATGATGGCGCCGGCGAAGAAGGCGCCGAAGACGATCTTCTCTTGGAGCTCGATCTCTATGACGGGCCTCATGAGGAAGTATATGGCAATACCTGCGGAGTAAAATAAATGTTTATTTGTTTGAAATTAATTATTTCATACTAAAATCTCAAAAGCATTCAATTTAAAATGCGAGATATGAGTGGCTCCAGGAAAATGAAACACGGTGTATGCAATGAAGTACCTTTACTTTTAACATTCGATGTGATCTAGAAATGGACATACAAAAATTTTGGGGGAAGATAGAACATCAAAAAATATGATTTTTTCTTAGGATCTTATCGCTTTTTATTTTTGATGTTGGGTGCCAAAAATGACTTTTTAAAATTTTTAATATTCGCAAAAGACAAGTTTCTGAAGATGCTAAACAGATCAGTGTTTGTAGTTGTGATAAATATTTTGAGGTTAGGTCATTGCATCACATATATTACAAGAGGTCCATTCGTCGGTGTCACCATAAACTGTAAGATTTACAGTTTTTATGAAATCATTGGAAAATTAAGTTAAATAAAGTTAAAATGTCATAAATATAAAAAGGGCAGGAATGATAGGATTTAACATGTTTGTTTCAAGTTAATATCCAATTCGTAGATAAATGATCCAAATAAAACCTCACAAAATTTAAATACTGGAATTTACCCAAACTTACATTTATTCTTTCTTGAAATCTGGAATGAAAATATTCAGTTTGGAGCAGGATATAATGTCTAGATGGCGTCATTTTCAGCTAGCGAACAAAAGTAGGTACCTTTGTTGAAACTGCTGGAAATGCATTGTTTTTGAGCAAAACGCAATCGAGTGCCAACTTCTATTTCTCAACGTACACGATATCTGGAAACGAATGTCCCATACTTGACTTTGGGATGAAAATAAAACAATTTAGATGATGTTACCTACAATTACAATTACACTTTTTTAAAAAGTTACAACCCTTCAGAACAATGTCTTTATTTTATTTCTGTGAAGGCCTCTAACTCTTTGAAGAAGCAAAATTCTACCAATGTAACAATTAATTGTTACATTAACAATTAAAATCGTTTATTATCATCCAAGAAAACTATCCTTGAAATATGACCCATTCATTTCGAAACATCTTGTACATTGAGGAATAAAAGCTTGTTGATCTTCGGTCAATTAACTGAATTTTTCTCAAACAACGGTGCATTTCCATCTTTTTTATATTGAAAAAATGAAATTTTGTTATAATACACTAATGGAAAAAATTAAAGGGTTAAAAGAATTTCTGAAATTTTTCCGTGATTTTTGACAAACTGTATTTAGGTGAAAAATGGTTGTATCGGGAATTAAAAAAAAGCATTTTGAAGCTCTAAGATTCTAGTTATCATGCAATTCTAAAAAATAGCGCAACAAAAAAATTTTGCAATTTGCATAGACAAGATAGCTTGTTTAGTCAGCTTCAATTTCCTTTTTTTTAAATTTCGATACGACCATTTTTCATCGAAATATGGGACTTTTAATGGAAAAGGATCCTTTCCTTTTGTCTTCAATCGTCGATATCTCGGCGACAAATGGTCGTACAGAGAATTGAAGGGCAGTTTCGATAACTGGAATAAATTTCCTATAACATGCTGCCGCAACTTTTAGGAAAATATTTTTTTTTCCATCTACACGAATTTTAAAAAACAGGAAAAAAAGGTAATTTATGGTTTTTAGAAAATTGATGGCTAAACTAGAAGTATTTATGAAATGACTAATGTTAAGCTTGACTTTTACAGTACGATATACCCAGAAGAACCATTTCTCTGTTTGAAACAAACTTTTAAGAAAAATTAAAGGGTCACGTTTTTTGAGCTTAAACACTTCATAACCATGATTAAAATGGGAAAAGAAATTTTTTTGAGGATTTCTCACATTTTTACCGCAAATAACTTTTAAATTGATGAAAAAAAAAAATTTTGAAATATTTTTTCAGAGAAGAAAAACAACCATAACAAAAAATCATGCCATAAAATGTCATTGGGAAAGTTATTTTTAGCAGATGACCAAAAACTAAAAACAGGAACATATTTAGTATCTTCGAAAACTTACCTATTCCCAATTGCAATACATTTTTTTTTTGGCAAATTTTTTTTTAAATCATTTTTGTTGCTATTTATATCCGAAATAAAATACGATATGCGCATGGTCTATTAAGAAAAAAAATTATTTTTTTGCAATTTATCATTCTCTATTTTTTTGTGTACAAAAATACGAGAAAACTCACCTATGAAAGCGACGCAGCCCAGCAAGTGCGTCCAAATGTTGGCCGTCTCCGTGTGCAACCTGAAGATGCTCTTGAAGCACGCCCTGAAGCTGGGTAGGGGCGGCCGATGGCCGAACACTAGAAAGTCGTTGTCCTGGAGCCAAGCCGGCAGATTCCTGAAGTGGCACACCGACCACCCGGCCTGGATCATCTTCCGGACAACGTGTTCGGCTTGGCTGGCGGCATTGTGCGCCAGCGCCGATATGTCCAATTCATCACCTGCAAATCGGGGTAGGTTTGCTTCATTTTGGGGGAAGAGAAACATTCAGTATTATAACGGTGTTCAATCAGTACAAGTGTAGGTTTATTTGATGTTTTTATGTAAACAAATTTGACAAATGTTTGATCTCTAGAACTGATAACCTTTATCTTTTAATTTGTTTTTTTGTAGTATATATGTAGTTTTCAAAACTTGAAAGCGTAGAAAAGCAATAAAAAGTATATTAATAATAAATGTACATCATATCTTAAATTTTAGTCTAGAATTTAGAAAAATGCTAAATATGTACATCGAAGCTATGGATCGCGTAACAAAAATGCTTGGATAAATTTTTATCTTGGTTTCTACATCAAAAAAGTTCAATACAAATGGTGTTCTAGAAAACTTCATTTTTCAGATATGTAACATTAATGTAAATATATGGTTTATTTCAAGTCGCAAATATACAGGGTGATTCACAAGCGGTGACCAAAAATGAAACCTCGTATTCTTTGGTGAATTTTAAGGGGTCTTTCTCATATAAAGTTTTTATCTAAGACGCTTTGTTAAAAAGGTGTAAAGGATAAAAAATACTAAAAAATACATTTGCACGAACACAGGCGCGACATCTTTTTAGTAACGGAAATGTAATTTGTTCGCAATTTATTGTTGCTTGAATTTGATGAAAAGCATTATTTATTCTTTCTTTTAACTGCTCAAGTGCATTAATTTCTTCACTGTATACCAGCCATTTAACAGCACTCCACAAAAATGAATCCAATGGGTTTAGGTCTGGTGTTTTCAATTTGTTTTTTAAGTTTTACTCAAAAATCAGGCTTTTTTCGAAAAACATAAAAGAGCAGTACACAATTTTTTAAAAATTGAAAGACGAATCCGAGAATATCGTGATTGTTACCATAAAGCAGTGGCGTAGTATTTTATTTAGAAAAATATTCCACCGATACCCTGTATCTTCGCCACTGGAGCTTCTAAATTTTAGGAAAAGGCCTCAGATTTGGAACAATGTTTACATACATACATGTGCCAAATTTCAAATTAATTCACCTACAGTTTTTAAATTATTTTAAAAAATTTTAACATTTTTATAAGTTTAACACTCTGTATCTTTTTAACGAAGCGACCTAGATAAAGACTTTATACGAAAGACTCCCCTTAAAGTTCACCAAAGAATATGAGGTTTCATTTTTGGTCACCATTTCTGAATCACCCTGTATAATTAAAAAATTTTCAATTAACATAATACCTATTTCATTCATGCATAAAGTGATTTTGTTACTTGTAGTATGGTATAATCTTCTAATAACGGACACCAGGGAATCCTAAAATGTGCAGTATATAGATGTGTCCGTTATTTAATATATTAACACAAATCTTAGCTTCACCAATATTAATGATTCGTTTACAACGAACAATGACAAACCGTTACGTCTAAACTCGAGATAATGCGATCGCTAATTTGTTGAATCAAATCTCGTGAAAAATCACACCAATCATCAACCGGTGAAACAGAATGTTGTGTTTTAATGTAATCGTGATCTTCTTGTTTTAATAATTGGTCATGTGACTTTTAATCGTTTATGAAGGCACTATACATAGTTGGCCAATCAGAAAAAATAAGGACAGGTAAGGGTGCAACAAAACCATTACATAATTCCAAGTCATTTGCCTTAATTCTAAGAACTATAGTTGGTAGGCATATGTATATACTAACCCGGTACCATCTTATCTTTCCGCTATTGTCTGATATTGTGTCTGCATCTTTTACTATCAAGAGATGGTAAAATTAAGAAAACTCCATTGTAAAATCCCGTAAGAACAAAACTGCTTTTAGTGCTTTATCCTATAATAATGAATTAAATTTAAAATGTCTAACGGTCAAAAATCAAAAAGCCTGTACCATGCCCCCTGTATTTCAGCCATTTTAAAACATAATTTTTTTATTTTAACACCCCATATGTCGAAATATTTATTTATTTGTTGTGATGACCCACTATTTAACTTTGGCCACACATTTTGCTACACCCTGTATAAAATATTTGAATCTATCAAAATTTACTGAAGTGATATGAAAATTATAGAATGACTGTTTTCTAATGACTTTTACACCTGTCACATATCGACAAATAACCAGGTGTGAATTTGAAATATGTTCCCCGAATACCTTGAAATATATGATTCCTGATAAGAAAATCAAATAAGATTGCAAAATTAACCTCCGAGTTCAGCAACACGAGTGTAAAGATATACGAAAATAATATATTACCTCTGCTCATGATTAAGACAGACAAACATTATTTGAAAACTAATAAAAATGTGATTTGATGCACAGACAACTCACCAAATAGTTGAAAAAGAAACCTGATTCTATTTTATCAATTAGTGATAATTTAATCAATAATACATTTTAATTATAGGATTTAAGATATCTTTACAAATAGCAATAAAAATAAATGCACACAAAAATACTCGGTGATAATAAATGAAAAAATTTATATACGAGAATTCCTTTTAAATTAAATTGGGCTATTCAAATACTATGATAATATCATATTTAGCCAGTACCCATAGCAAAGTTTAAATGAAATGTAATGAGGCCTTCTTGAAACAAAAAACAAAAGTGCATGATACTACCTGATGACACACCAAAAAAGATGAGAAAAAGAAACATGAAAATCTAACCTACTCTACCTGTACCTAAAACAGCAGCTTTAAGAACATCACTCATCTCAGAATCCAAGATGTTCTCATCTTCAGGTGTGGAAGGCAAGGGACAGCCAACGCAGTCCTCCTCCACCTAACAAAAATAGAAATTACAATGTTTGCATTTAAATGTTGATAAAATCAATGTAAATTCAAAGTTACAAGTTTTAAACATTGTTAGAATCATAAACAATAACGATGCATTATTGGAAATTAGAATATTCTATTTAGTATGCTTAAAATGATTATTGAAAAAGTTAATTTATACGAAATTTTAACATAAACTTTTACAATTAATTTGTTACATTTAAAACCACAGATATAGGAAATAAAGCATGTTATTTTGTAGAGAAGAAAGATTTAAAAATGTCTGTTAGGTTATTTAGTGTTACTTTTTGTTCATCTTTCATTATTATACCAGAAAATAGTCAGACATAAAATTGTAGTTATGCACTAAACCTTAGATAGTTCAACTATTAAATTTTAAAAATATTTTATTTTTCATATAAAATATGCTTCTATAGGAACAGCTCCCTCAATAAGCATCCAGTTCATAAAACCACAATAATGAGAATTCTTTATTAATACACTGGGTGTTTCACGACGAATAGAGTACTTTAGTATGTTATAATATCGTTTATTTTGAACCAAACAGTTCATATGAATCTATCCAAGTCTCAATGGTTACTGAGATACAGCCAGTGGAAATAAAGCACAAACGAATATCTTTTTATTAATTTTACTAACCAATATTTGATATACAAAATAGCATTTTGATTTTTAAAGATTAAAGATATGGGTCAAAAGTTCTTCCGCTAAACTCCGCACACTTCGCTGTTCTAATGAAAACGTTGCGTATGTGCTATGCAGTTTTTCCAAGCGTCGCTTTAATCTTGTTATAATAATAATTTTCTACTTCATTCACATTTTGTTCAACTGCACATTCAGAATGAAAATGAATACTTGGAACAAAGCCCGTATTTCGTAATGTGTCAAATGTTTGAATAAATGCTCTTGAATCTAGTAACGCTGGTTAGAAAATCGTCTTCGATATTCTCTATGAGCAGCAGGTGCTCTTCCATTGCAAAACCCATACCAAAACACCATACGTGTGACATTTCAAATAAATTTCACACATACACACGTTCACAAATCAATGCTAAATGTCAATTATTTGGTGAGGGCCTACTCGATAATTTATCTGCTTTGCACTCGACGCAATCGACATTAAAATTGCTGTACCTCAATAACCATTGAGATTTGAAAACATTTGCATATTAACTATTTTATTCAAAATGAATGATACTATAACAAACTGAAGTATTGACTATTCCTCCTGAAACACCCCATATAAGGTATGTTCCAAAGTAAACAGGACTTTTTTAAAAATAAGAACAATAGTTTTTTTGACAAAACCGATTTATTTTAATAAAAATAGTCCACTTCCGATTCAATTTAGCGATTTGCACCACGTTTCGTCACCAGTCACAATGTTGAAAATTAAGTTTCACTTTAGACACAATAAATCCACTTTTATTTGTCCAAATGTCAAGAAATTTTAACGAAGAATCAACCTTTCTGACACATAATTGCCAAAAGATGGCCTCACTAAAAATACCTATTTTTTCTAATCCTGTTTACTTTGGAATGCATATATAGAATATGTTTGTATTTTATTGAGACACACTATATAAAAAATTGAGTCTCCCTCCTCCTGGTCCAATATACACATATATTGCCGTAGGACGTGCCTATAACTGTTATAAATTATTATACAATTCTAACAAACAAAAATATGTGTTTTTCTAAGATTCTAATTATTATTTATCACTGTGGGCATGTGTGGGATATATTGGAAGAGAATAATTTTTCTAGATGTAATCAATATGCACTTTCAATTACAGATAAGGTACATGTTTTCCAACAAACAATTTATGTAGATTGCAATTTTTTATTTATATTTCAGAAAAGAAAACATGTAACATAAGATTGTAGACTTTCTTTGTTGTAAACATTCTTCGACCTTCACTTTTATTTGTCATGATGATAACAAACTAACTAACTAATCTTTAGAAAAACTACTCTTTGTGTTAATAACCCACACAATCGGATATAGACCAATCAATAGAGATTTTGTTTGTGACAAAAATACTAGTAGCAAACCGAGTGTGCCATCATATAAAAGACAGTTTGTAAATATATGCTTATACAGAAGCAGTTTGTAGGGGCCTGGAAAACCGGGAATACCGGGATAAGTCAGGGAATTCATTATTCTTCATAAAAAGCAGGGAATAGTCAGAGAATTTTAAAAGTATTCAAGAAAGTCAGGGAATTTGACGTTTGCTACTGGAAATTTTGTGAAAGCAGGCCCTGGGTTCTTGAAAGAAAAAACTGTTTGTGGTTTTGAAATCTTTATAAGAAGTTCTTTGGTTATAAAAAAAATTATGGAGTCCATCTGGAAAAAGTTTAATGCATAAACATCAATTAGTATGCAAAAATGAACAAGTAACCTGGATTTTTTTTCAGGGTCAGGGAAAACCTGGAAAAGTCAGGGAATTCTATATTACTTTTGAACTATGAACCCTGTAATGTTTCCTACTCCAATTTACCATTAACTAATTTTTTAGAAACATTTTTATGTAAAAAAACCCATTTTTTTAGTTTTTTGCTTATAAAACCTAAGCAATCTGAATGCTATAAAGAAACAATTTGTAGAGAATCGAAATATGAGAGGTCGATCGGATAATTAGAAATGAAGAAAACCCGGAAAAATCGGAAAATTTATCGTTTTTTTTAAATTCATTACCCTGTGCACAAAAGTAGTGAATTATTTGCACTTTAAGTGTGCACAAAGCAGGCGCTATCGGACCATTAGTTTTGGCACAATTGCAATTTAAATTTTTTGGTGCACTATTTTACAAAATTTTTGAATGCGTTGGAGGTGGTCCGAATTTAATTTTTTAGCCGTATTTTAAAAGTAGAAGTATAATATTACAAAACGTATATTCTAATTTTCCGATAAAATGATGTGAAATAGGTGAAAAATCCCTCCAAACATGCTCAAAAACGACCGAGCGTGCACTGAACTTAAGCATGCACACTGACAGAGTGGTAAGAATACACGGAATCACTATGATGTGAAACTTGTGGACATTCCTTGTTTTGTTCCTGCACTTTTTGACATTTACGCGAAATCTTGACATCAAACGTGAATTTGAGTTTTCTTACAAAATGTACTTTTCTGTTCCAAAGAATACATATTTAGGTGTGCTTGTATACTGTTACGGAAATTTTATTACATTTTATAAGTTGTTTATGAACAAAACAATAAAAAGTTGTTTTTCTCGAAAATGTTTATGACATTCCTCGTTTTATTCCTATACCCTTCATATGTATATTCAAACGAAAGATTTTGCAATAATATTTACCTATTGCCAGATTGAATATATGCTTCTGCTACATTGGTGTCGTTTGTACATTCCATGACACTGGTATTATTTATTATGTATAACCACTTACAATAATATTAAACTATACTATTACTAACAATATTCACAATTGTATACCTGTAATATATCCCTCGATCTTCCCCACTACTCGATAGCGTACGCGCTCTTGGTCATTTTTGAGAATGTTTGGAGGAATTTTTCCCCTATTTCGCATCATTTTATAGGAAAATTGGAATATACGTTTTGTACCTCTACTTTTAGAATCCGGCTGAAAAACTGCAACACATCCAAAAGTTTTGCAAAACAGTGCACCAAGAAATTCAAATTGCAATTGTTCCAAAACTAATGGTCCCACAGCGCCTGCTTTGTGCACACTTTAAGTACATATAATTCACTACTTTTGTGCACAGGGTTATCTCTACAACTTAAAAAATGACGGAGTAATAAATTTAAAAAAGAAACGTAAAATTTTCCGATTTTTCCGGATTTTCTTCATTTCTAATTATACAATCCAATCGATCGACTTCTCGTTTTATTCGTATTTCGATTCTCTACAAATTGTCTCCCTATACCATTCAGATTGCTTCTTTGGTTTAGGTTTTATAAGCAAAAAACTTCAAAAAATGTATTTTTTTTTGTATATGTTTATAAAAAATTAATTAATGGTAAATTATTGGAGAAGGGAACATAAACATATTTCTACAAACTGTCTTGATGGCACAGTCCCTTTGCTACTAGTATTTTTGTCACAAAATTACTGATTTATTGTTCTATTGACTGGCCTAATATTACTACAACACAATGATAGAGATAAATTTCTATAATAAACTTTTATTATTTGGGGTTTGATCGATACATTCTTTAAATTTCTTTGTCTGATGTTTTCACTTATTTTGATGATACAAGAGGTTATCAGAAACATGTATAAAGCATGGATAAAACCTGAGGTAATTTTGAAAACAAACCATCTCATCACATGACTTATCATATCAGTAAATACCAACACATTCATAAAGCCAATTTCCATACGTTGCCATCGAATAATCTCTTTATTTTCAATGGGATTTTATATAACACATAGTTACCATATCTTTTTAATGAAATGAATCAAATCAAACTGATAGGCAAATACGAACATTTTATCTTTTCATTTTAGAATTATACTGAGAACCGGTGAATTACAAAGGGTCCAAAATATTCTTACCTCAGACAATTACTATAATTGATAATGATAAATTAATGATAGGATAAAAATAGATTGTGACCAAAAACAATGAAATAGTAATACATCTATTATTTGCTACCGTTAAACCGAAAACCAGATGAACTCTCTATTTAGATTTCTGATTAGATATTAGACAGTTACAAATAAAAAAATAAAAAAATTATTGAAAAAATATTCTTTCACGCAAATTTGGCATATATGTTATGGGATTAATACACATTACACAGTTATTGTCAAATTTGGTTCCAAATCACCAAAAAATTGTGGAATGTAAAAAAAATATTTATTTAAAATGTTATCCCAATAGTTCTCATTGAATATTTGCAAATATTAACTTTTATACCTAACTAGCAAATTGTAGATTATTTTACTGCAAGCACAGCACATTGATTTGTAGTATGGTTGATGATTGCTATAATAAGTTAATAATGTTACATATAATTCTTTAATTAAATGTCACTGTTTAACCTTGGCGGGGATATCTAAATATACATTGCTGGATGCTTTTATTGAAACGATGTCGTAATGCCAATTCAAACTGGAAAACAATTTACAACCAAATTAATTACTTACTGAGGTTATGATGCATTAACATCGCATTGATTTTGTATTAAAAAAATATATGTAAAGTTTAATAACCCCTGATAAAGCAAGTTCTAATAATTAGACTTTTACCTCTCAAAAATAATCATTAATTTAGGTAGCTTTAAAGACTAGTTCCAAAATTCTTCCTTATTGCTTTAAATGTCTGTGTTCTTCCTGGTGACCCTGTTTAATCACACTTTCTTAATGACTTTTAACTTTACATTATTATTCAGAGAAACTTAATTGTTATGTTAATAATATATGGGGATGATAAGAAAAAGAAAGTTTAGAATTGTAAACAGAGTAGACCAAAACACAAGTATATGAATACAGAAAAGGTTCAGCAAAGGTCAAAGAATAGAAAATTAATTTTAAAACTAACACCACGTTGATGAAACTTTAGAATATTGTAATTGGAAATCTTGTACCTTCAACCGCAAGTTAACTTAAAAACTCATAATTCATAATACCTTTGAAACTGCATAGCACATTTTTGTACCTGTATTTATATTTTAAGCTAAATATTACAGAAAAAATATTATGATGATAGCTGTCAAAATTTATCATCAGTGACAAGAAAAGGTAACACTAAAATTTTTTATACCATATATACCTTGGTTATTATTCCTAAATAGCATGTGACAAATAAAATTATTATCAACCCTATGCATAACCTGTTATGAACATTATAAGTCTTACTTGATGATATAAGTACTGTGAATGAAGGATTTAACATATTAGACAATTAAGTCGTGCAAATACGTATGTTGCTAATAAAACTTAACTGCATAACAGTTTAAATTACTATTTTATAAGAAGGGTCTGACTTACCAAAGAATTAACATCTTCATCGAGTAGATCTTTTATCTCCGAAGTAATACTTTCGCTCTCAGGATCCCATAGTTTTCTTTTTCTCAAACCGATCTCGAAGTCTTGGATGTCTTTAATAGAGTCTTCGGCGTCACTGTAGTGAGACATTTTGGGTGGCCTTCCCACACCACAGCGCGAAGAAAACTAGAAAATCAGCGGGATATAATTTTCACTGTCAATTTTGAAATGATAAATAAAAAGAACAAAGGTCAAAGCTAATCTGAAACGTAAAAAATATCCGTTTTTATCCAGATACCAAGAAAGAAACATAATTTGTGTTTGGAAAAGTAACTAGGTCCTCCGTGTTACATAAATCGCCTAAAACTATTTAATTTCGTATTGACATAACTGTAAATATGCGTAGAAATTAACCAGAGACATTACTTGAAATTTAAGGGGGCTTACCTAATTTTTGTGTAATATTAGGTAAGTGCGTGCACTTGTAATATATCCGTACTATTTGTAATGTTATTCGCATATAATTTAGGAAATGTTACTTCATTAAAATGTTACATGGCAACTAATCAAGTCAGCTGGTGAAGCAATTGGCGAACTCGTTTTTGTGCTCTTTTTATCGTACGCACTTATGTTTTATGTTGTATGTTGGTACCCGCATCTGCCGTCTGCTAGTTATATTTTGTTTTATTTGTTTGTCTTTCTGCTTTCTCCATGGGCGTATTCGATGAGAAACGGTAGGAGTTTTCGTTTACTAGAATCAATAAGTGTAGATCTTCGATCATATACGAGTAGTAATATGCTCGCAGGTGTAGATAGGCATGCATTTGCAGTGTTCCTTTCTTATGCTTTAACTTTTAGTCTTTAAAGGGTGTTTTTGAGCCCAAGAGCTTCATGCCTAACGGTAATTATATTGTAATAGTAAATAACGGTTTATTTAGTAATCTCTACATATATTTCACTTTTCTTAATCTAATGAGCACTAAATAAATGTAGTATATCACACTTGATCCCATAGACCAATGGAACATCAGAAATAGGCTAACTTTTAACGCGCGAAAATTTGAAAATTAAAAATAATGATTACAATTTTTAATAAAAAAATTAAACTGATAAATTAAACGGGAATAAAACAAAATAAAATTTTAATATTTTATTAAATAAAACTATTTTTAAAATATATATAAGCACATTCATACATTTACAATAATTAAATAACATTATTGACTATTATTGTATTATTCTGACTAGTGCGCATATTACAGAGATAAAATGTTCAAATAATAAAATCAATCACATTTTCAGTGTAAAAATAATAAATAAAAAAATATTTTAACATCTATAATATATTGCTTTATATGAAGATTCCAAAATTTATTTATACTTAAAAATTACGAACAGCTACCAAAACGTGTGTTAATGATATCAATAAAGGTAGTGCTGTTGCTGATATCGTCACGGCATTATTATGTCTTGGTTTCTGTAGACCAAGCTGATTAGGTTCTTCTACTTCATTGCTTAGTTGGTTGCCTGCCGCTGGATACCACGTCGTACTCTCAGAGACACCACTTGTTGACGAGGTCGACTCGTAAGGATAACTATTGCTGGTTTCAAAATTTCTGGTCGTTCCACCTGCAAGCGATAATTAGTTTATACCCAGTAAGATTTAGTTACGTTTTACTTACTTTGTATACCTGGGGCTTGCCCTCCGACGTTCCACGCCCTCACCGTAGCCCAGTCGGACCTGGTGGACGGCGTCGAAGGCAGTTCCGGATACATCTGCACGGTATTCCCACCTACGGAAGGGGTATTTTCAGACGACCAACTGCTAGCTCTTCCGTAGGAGGCCGGTCTTGTTCGCGACCCCAAAATCTGCGTAGAAGAAGCGTCCGTGGAGGGAATCCTCCCGCTGGAAGGTGCCACTGATGATGGTAGCCACGAAGACGGGGTGGGCGGTTTCGGTGGAGTAACTCTGTCTGGTAAAATTTCTTTCTGGACCGCTTCTTGCTGGATGGTGCTCCAGGGGTACACCTCGCTGGAGGAGGTGGATATCATCAGAGGGTCGGTTCGGTCGGCGTAGGGCAATGAGTCTGCGGTTGGGACTGCGCAGTCTCCAGAATTAGGTCTGGAAATTAAAATTTGAAATTTCATAGTTTTATGTTATATCATGAATTAAATTTTGGTGTATATAATTTAGGACACCCAGTATATTTTTGACGTATGCTTTTACCTTCTTTTTGTACATTTTGTGTTTCATACAATTAGAAGTGACTGGGAATGACAAAATAATACTCACATGTAATTATAACATTGATCCTGCAAGAAACTTAAAGCCTTGTCTATTATTTGAGTAGCAAATCGATTGGCAGGTCCATCAGAAATACCTCTGTCACATATTCTCCTCGTTTCACGTTGAATACATTGTTTGAATCTGTCGTGGGAACTAGAATATACATTGATCGGTTAGAAATAGAAACCCCAGAAGTGTTCATTAAATGAATTTATATCAACTATGCAAACTAATTGAGTAATTGCTATTAAACTACGTATAATATTAATATACAGGGTGGCGAATTGAAAACAAAACAGAACCATTTTCAGGAATTGCGTTAAGATTGTGTAAAAACGCTCAGACCCGTCGATTTTAGATTAAAGGGGGACATTCTTCGCTGGTATTTTTGACTCCGTCGCTTTCACCCCCAAGCAAGGGTAAGCATCACTCCAAAATATTTAAATGGCATTGGGGGTTGAGTAATATTTCTTTTGAAAGCTCTTGCAATTCTCTTTACAACAGACTTTAAATTTTAAAGTTGAAACTTATGTACAAACAATTAGTAACGGTAAAAATGTTAGTCATTCGAGTTAAGTACGCTAATGGTATAAATTGAGTACTTTTTGCGTTACATTGGCGTTTGGCGATTTGTTATCGCTTTCGTAAAAAAACACAATTGTAAAAAACAGAAATGAATGCTATACACATACAATGAACGTAAAATTAGTGGATTCCAAATTATTTTCTAGTATTATTTGGAAGCGTTAGTTGGTAGTTTATTTAATTGTGTTTTTGAAAATTAAACACTATGGTTTATTCCATTGCGGAAAGGGTAGATATCTTTCGCTTTACTTTATGAACAATAAAGATGCGAATAGAACAGCTCAGCTATTTAATGAACAACATCAAGATCGACATGTCATGAGGAAGTATGTTCTAGAGTTAGTAAACAAATTTCAAGAGACAGGGAACGTAGCCAATAAAAAACGAGAAATTGGAAAACCTATAGTTAATGAAGCTAGTGAGGTTGCAGTTTTGGGACAAGTTCATCTTCATCCTACATTTAGTACGAGGCAGCTGTCATCTATGTGTGGGATCAATCGAACTAGCATACAAACCATTTTGAAGAAGAATAAATTTCATCCATACAAAATACATTTAGTCCAGGAACTTCATGAGGATGTTTATGCCCGCCGTTTGCAATTTTTCGAAATAATGAGTGAGCGAGCAGGGAACGATCTACAGTTCCTTTTTAACATCTGTTTTTCTGATGAACGCAGTTTTTTCTTGAACGGGACGGTAAATCGTCACAATTGCCGCTATTGGCCCGATTCAAATCCAAGAGTTTTTCACGAGGTGCATACACAGCAACCGGAAAAATTAAATGTATGGGCTGGAATTTTCGGTGACCGGCTGGTGGGTCCTTTTTTTCTACCTGGTAATTTGACTGGCCAAATGTATTTGCAATTACTGGAAGACGCTATTGATCCTGCCTTGACTGATATTATTGAAAATGTTCCAGAGTTTGATGAACATCATTTGATTTTTCAACAGGACTGTACTGCTCTGCATTATGCGTTAATTGTCCGTCAGCATTTGGACCAACGTTTTCTACGGAATTGGATTGGGCAGCATTGAGTGGCTTCCACGATTACCGAATTTATCGCCTGTTGATTTCTTTTTGTGGGGATACCTAAAAAGTAAAATCTATAAAACACAGCCAGCGCCGCTGGAAGATTTGAGTCAAAGAATCGTCGACGAATGCCATCACTCCGGAAATGCTTCGGAATGTGCGCGAACGTTTCGAACAAAATTATTGTTCTTGTATGGAAGCGGGCGTAAGTAAGTAAGCAACTAAACATAATTTAAATTTTAAAATGTAAATTTTTTTCAAAGTATTGGGCGGAATTATAAAATTTAAAGTCTGCTGTAAAGAGAATTGTAAGAGCTTTCAAAATAAATATTACTCAACCCCCAATGCCATTTAAATATTTTGGGGTGATGCTTACTCGTGCGTGGGGGTGAAAGTGGCGGAGTCAAAAATACCAGCAAAGAATGTCCCCCTTTAATCTAAAATCGACGGGTTTGAGCGTTTTTCTACAATCTTGACGCAGTTCCTGAAAATGGCTCTGTTTCGTTTTCATTTGGCCACCCTGTATATTGCTTGGGTGATGTACACTTGACTTACCAACATAAAGTAGATTTAGAAGTTATGTCTCCTTGGTCTACCTGATCCACCAAAAGGTTGTATTGAAGGCCACAGTGTGATCTTTGTATTATCGTGTTTTTTATACAACTGGCGTGTTGAAGGTATTCTGAAGAAAATAAGTATAATAAAAAATATGGACGCTATAGCTTACATGTTATAAAAGATGTGTAATACACAGTGTATCAGCTATTTAATGTTATGACACATTTTTGAAGAGTAACTCTTTTTATATGGAGACGAAAAAAAAACAAGATCTTTTAAAAAATGAGATGTTTATTACTCGAGACTCAATATAGGTACTTGAAAAAGTAAAAATGCAGGAGTTACAGCTTTCTGCTTTTTTCAAGAGACAACTGGTATAAATCGCTCTTGACTTCTTATAATTTGTCACAGTTTTTCAACTTTTATTCGTCTACAAAAAAAAACTCAAGAGACAGAAACATTAGTTGGAAAAGGTCGGTTAATATCCGTAAAAGATGTCGTTAACATCAAATGATGTTTTTTCCACTATTCAGACTATTTCGAGTATTTCGACATTACTTCTTCGTCAATTTTTGTTTAAAATTTATTTGCAGATAAGTAGTTCTTATTTGGAATATGCAAATGTATAAATATAATTTATTGAAGGGAAAATATTTGACGGATTTTATTTGGCAATACTGAAATATTGATAAATTGTCATACCAAAGAAAAATGTGTACCTAAATTAATTTGTAAACTACAGTGATAACAAATGCTATAATTAATGAGTTTCTAAGTAGGTAAACAGAACAATGAAATTCTATCGAAAAAGTAATAAACCAAAAATACAAATTGCGTGACTTGTACGTTTACTGTCTTGTACGTTCACAAAATTGATAGTTAAATCTGGAAATGTCGTGTCAAAGAATGAACAGCGAATCGACATTTTATTACATTCACCTCTTTGGTAACTGGGTTGCATGCACATCTGATGAACGCTCTCGATCGGACTCTCCACCGCCCTGTTGAACTGCTTCCTTTGCTGAGGAGTGAAGCAGGCGTCTGTATACGTCTTTAGACAGTCCACGAATTGGTTCCACGTCCTGCACACCTGGTCTATGTCGTCCAAATTATCCGGAAAAACCAAATGCGGCTCTTTCACCAAAGGATCCGCTATCCTGATGCATTTGTCGTACTCTCTTTTGGAACATTCCATCCTCCCGTGCGACGTCATGGGGAGGACGAGGATGGGTACGATAATCCACCACATATCCCTAAAATAAATAGTTTGTCGTCTGTAAAATCGTTTGTGCAAAAGCGTTTCATTACAAAAATTGAGATGTAACGAAATCAGGAAATGATCGCTCTGCTTGTAGCTCATATAACTTTCGAATAGATGAACCGAGTAAATCAAACCGATTGAAATCCAAAAATAAACCGCGTCTAGTGCGATACTAGTTAACTTTGTAGCTTTAAAACTGGATCTACGAGAACGCTCTAAAAGAGACTTTTGAAACTGGTTATTCAACACAGGCCAGACAGACTGAACAATCGGGAAACGTCCAGGAGATCTCGCTCTATTAGTTGTTAATGGACATCTACGGAGTAAACATGTGGACTTGAACATCATTTGTTTTTTATCTATTGTATTACCCAAGCCGCAGTACTCCCGACATTGTACGTGAAATGGATGTTTTATATACTACTTTGTAACCTGTGTTATTGCACCCTTTTCACAGATGAAATTGCTTTACAAGATATGGTTTTCATGCACCACAGAGCTCCTCCGCAATAGTCTATTACAGTTATCATTTTTAAAATATCATTTAATTCATAGATAAATATGTTCAAGTTATATCTTTTTCTAAACGATATGCCTATCTTATAACGGTGACTTATGTGTATATACTTAAATGCAAATACATAATCATAAAACTTAAAAGATATGCAGTCAGATAGTGTTAGCAGCAAATTATGCAAATTAATGTTTTTTTTTACCTAAGTTATGCAGTTAGAATACATATTTTGTATAAAATCGCATGCTTCGGATGTTTCAAACAACTTTTGGATAATTTTGTATTTAGGTATGCAACACTTTGTAGATATGCATTTTTTTAACACAAATGTGTAGATAGTTTGCTTCCAAAATTAGTTTTAAATAGCCTCTAAAAAGGTTTTATCTATAATTGTTCATATAACAAAATACCTTGTCTTGAATTGCATTCTATTTGTTTAAAACAGAACGTACCGAGTTAAAAATGTGATAATACCTACCTTTCTAACATAAGAACATTGACTTAGACTGGAGTTAAAAGAAATCGTTTTCAATATTAACTGCCATCCTTTACATTTAAAATTTTGAAAATGACAACTCTTACATTTACATTTATTTATTTTACAGTTATTTATTTACAATTATATTCATTTAATTACAGTTACTTATTTACAATTACATTTAAAATTGTCAAAATGACAATTATTATGTAATTTTGTTTCTCTATTTATTTGGATATTTTGCGATCTGTGTAAATACCATAGACCTTATAAACTAGTTTACTAGGTCTATGGTAAATATAAACAATTAATCATATAAATCCTGACACCAAACAATCAATTAAGGGTTAAGGGTTTGTAGCAAAAAGTATCATAATATAGAGAAGATATTTACAAGGTTTTTGTTTAAAATCTTTTTTTTTTTGTATTTTGACTGATAATATGCTATTTTACTAAATTCAGAATCGTTTACTAAAGTGGCATTTTACCACATTGAAATGTCACTGTACTATAGTATAGTAATGTCACTGTTAATAAAAAAGTTTGACAGAAAATTGTTTATTTAAATATTGGAAACATTGTTATATACAGGGTGTCCGGAAAGGTCATGTCAAAAATGAAGGGGTACACAAGGGAGATCAAAAATATTTTGCTATCGCGCTTCGTTGTGGAATTATTCGCCTTCAAAGAAAGAAGTTTGAAATACAAATCCCAATCATAACTTCTAAGTCGTTACCATGACGACAATGAAAGGGCATTCAAAGTAACTCATGATAATGTTCATTTCGGTGTACCGTATATCAGTCGATATCTTGTACCTTTTTGAGAAAATCGAATTTTATTAACAACATATATTTATTGTAACAAAAATATGACATTTTTGTAAAAATCTTGGTCAGCTTTTAAGTTACTCGCTCGTTGCGTTCGCTCGTACTCACAAGCTATATTCGTTTGGTAAAACTTTGCTTTTCTAAACTTGTTGTTTAATATACAGTGTAGGAAAGTACCGATGGTCTATCAGAAGTTACGTGAGAGCGATAAAGTAAGCCATAGAAATCCGTGTGATAGACAAGGATGGCTATAATGAAGGCGTCTAATAGTCAACGCCCATTTCGCCCTTCCACAAATAAGAAGTGGATCTTATTTATGGAAGGGCGAAACGGGCGGTGACTAAGAGACGCCTTCATTATAGCCATTCTTCTCTATCGCATGGATTTATATGGCTTACTTTATCGCTCTCACGTAACTTCAGATAGACCATCGGTACTTTCCTACCCTGTAGGTACTATATTAGAAGTTTTAAAAAAAATATTGATGTCTGACTTTGATATGCCCAATAAGAGTTCTTCGTTACAGTTGTGGCTTTTACGTTTTTGTTATATTAGATTAGTTCCTTAGCTTGTCACATTTGCAGATTAGTCCAAGCATTCTGTCACGGATTAATGTTAAATTTGCAGAAATTATTACCTGGACAAAAAAAATGTGACCGTATAGAAAATTAAATTTTAAATTGAGTTTCTTGTTGTTTAAACTCGATCCAATATGGCGAACATGGTTAAAAAAAATCGCAAAGTTGAAAAAAACGGTTTTTCTAAAATAACTAAAAAAATATAGCACGGATTGAAAAATTTTAAATGAGAAAGTTGTAGGTTTTAAAAAGATCTATCGACTGATTTTTTGAAAGTATCGATTGCTTTGTTACTTTTCGAGATATATCGAAAAAACCGTTAAAAATCTTCTCTTTTCTCTTCTTCTATAACTCGTTTACATTTACGTGCCCATATTTGCTATTTACTGCAAGCATAGCCCGCGGCAAGCCAAAAAAGTACATTTTTGAAAAATTTAAAAATATTAATTATTTTTCGAGATATATCGATTTTTTGAAAAAAAGGCGCTCTCGAAAATTGGCTAGATCTTCTCAGCGGATAGCCCTACAGTAACGATTTTCGGTTTATTTTCTTCGTAAAGAGTTATATTATCATGCTGTTAAAAAATGTTGACGATTTTATTAATTTTAAGGATCAAAAAATGACTGAAAATGTTGCACTTTTTTTGGGTATGTTTTTTTCAAATAACTATTTCAATTTTTATTATTTTTTTGTACTTAATCTGGGGTAGCTAAACACGAATATTATAGCATTTTCGCCTTAGAAGCAAAATAGACCCGTAAATGTTTAGTTTTCTTTCTTTAAAAGTCATTTTCATAAAATAAAAATTGAAATAGTAATTTGAAAAAAACATACCCAAAAAAGTGCAACTTATTCAAAGTCATTTTTTGATCCTTAAAATTAATAAAATCGTCAACATTTTTTAACAGCATGATAATATAACTCTTTACGAAGAAAATAAACCGAAAATCGTTACTGTAGGGCTATCCGCTGAGAAGATCTAGCCAATTTTCGAGAGCGCCTTTTTTTCAAAAAATCGATATATCTCGAAAAATAATTAATATTTTTAAATTTTTCAAAAATGTACTTTTTTGGCTTGCCGCGGGCTATGCTTGCAGTAAATAGCAAATATGGGCACGTAAATGTAAACGAGTTATAGAAGAAGAGAAAAGAGAAGATTTTTAACGGTTTTTTCGATATATCTCGAAAAGTAACAAAGCAATCGATACTTTCAAAAAATCAGTCGATAGATCTTTTTAAAACCTACAACTTTCTCATTTAAAATTTTTCAATCCGTGCTATATTTTTTTAGTTATTTTAGAAAAACCGTTTTTTTCAACTTTGCGATTTTTTTTAACCATGTTCGCCATATTTGATCGAGTTTAAAGAACAAGAAACTCAATTTAAAATTTAATTTTCTATACGGTCATATTTTTTTTGTCCAGGTAATAATTTCTGTAAGCATTTCTCTATAATGCTTGGACTAGATGTCTTCAATGTTGTTCTTGGTGTCCATTCCGGTTGTGAATAATTTTGCAAACTAAATTGCAATAAATTGATTCGCCTGAGAAACTGGAAGAAATCAATACCATATCAAAATTTCTTGTTTTATTTGTACTATTTTCTTCCTATAGTTACGTGTGTTGTTTTTACAAATTTTATTGTAATCATTGCTTAAATATACAGTACGCGCCTAATGTATGGAATAAATTCAGTAAAAGCGGAACAAATTTTTTTCTGGGAAAAATCCTCGAACAGGTCGATTTTTAATTTAAAAAATACATATTTTAGCATAAAAGGCGATTTTCAATCGTCCTTTGTTTTCGAGTAATGACGTCATCGACATTTTTTTTAATAGCAACCCCCTATTTTTTTTCTTGATTCTGAAAGATCGTTTCATTGTCGATCCGACAGTATAAAAATGTTGTCATCTTACATAGGAAAGTTTTCGAGTAAATGACGATTGAATGTTAGAGAGAATTTAATTAACAACTTCATAACCCTTTTACCGACCGCGTTAAAATTTGACACATTTATTTAGACTATTATGGCGTATTACTTCTTAAAGAGAGTGATGTGCTCTATAACAAGACCGTACTGATTACTGAAACTGTACTGTAACAAATTTTTCTTTAATTCACGTAAAACATCTTTCGTATGTATGTCCGTATAGCATGTAAGATTTAACAAATTTGCGAAAGAAACACGCTAACCTATTTTTTTTCTTGTTCCATCAAAACAAGACCTCACTGCAACCCTTCCAGAACGCACATGCTGCCCCCCAGCCATTCATCAAACGGGGGTTTTCCTTGCGCCACAAAAGCTAAACGCGAAAATGACGGCACCGTCTAAGAAAAACACGCGTAATTCCCAACAATAAGTGGGTCTCCAGAAGGAGGTCAGAGCAGAGAATAGCGCCTTACATTATGTCCACTCTTGCGTGCTCGCGAAACGGAAGTAATCAACCAACTAAATATTGACGGAACCGGCTGTTAAAAATACTACCCTTGAGCGGCAATATTGGTCTGGCGTTCTCCATAGGACTAATGATTTTTAAATAATGGCGTTGTGTGAGGCATAAAATCTTATTAGATGAAAAAGTCCTAGGTGAAAACCGTGTTTTTCAGAATGTTTTAGTAATAAAATTTTAGTGCAAATTTGCTAGATAAGTTTTAGAAGTATGTTACAGTTAAGAACATGTTAGCGCCGACACTATATTTAAGTGCCGGGAACTAAAGCGTGTTTTTTGTTAACTATTAGCGTTTTCCACAGATTACTGAAAGAAAAAGGTTTACTACAATAACACAGCACCCCAAAAAAATGTGGGCTGGTGCTATGGACTAGACAAGGGTTTCCTAACATATTTTGACCAGCTAAAACCAAATCTAAAATCAAAACACCGGCGCACAAAAGTGGTCTGTACCTTTGATTTTGAGTAATTGCCAAAAATCGTGAAAAATCGCCGAAAATCTTCGTTAGTGAGCGCAAAAATTTGTTCTGAACTTAATCAAGTCAGTTTCTTATGTATTTCGATGTGGTGAATCCAAATCTGAAGTCTTTTAAGCTGCATAATCCCCCAGATTTTCCAAAGAATCGCAAAATAATAGCAAAAAATTGCCAAAAATGACATTAGTAAGCGCAAAAAAATTCGATAAATTTTTTTCTGACCTTCATCGAGTGTATTTCTCAAGTATTTTGATACGCTGTGTTCGAGTCTGAAGTCTATTAGCTGTATGTTCCCACAGATTTTGCAAAAAAATAGCTGAAAATTGCAAAAAAAATCATATTAATGAGTGGGAAAAAGAAAGAGGTTTTCTAGATTGGATCAAGTGTTCTTCTCATAAATTTTGTCGTGTCAAATCTGAATCTAAAGACTGTTGACGCAAAAAAAATGGAAATCGTGAATCGCAAAAAATCTTGATAGTCCAGTTGGTAGAGGTTCGGCCTGTGTCAAACTTTGATAACCCGGAAACAACTACACAGGCCTACTTTAAATGATGAGTACAATAACAGGCTAATTTGCTGACAAAGTATTTTGCCAGGAAAAAAGTTATTAACAATTCAATCGTGAAAAAAATTTGTTTCCTAGTAGTTTTCTTTAAATAACTCAGCGGGATGGCTTTGTACGAAAAAATGCGTAGGACATGATTTTGTTCGTAATAAAAATAGCTACAAAATGGCTGAAGTCCGATTACGAAATTTGCAATAACAAAGCCGTGAGATTGAAAAAACGGTATAAAATGTCAATTTTTTAAAGTTGCTGTAAAAATGTCAATTATAAACAAAAAGTGATAAAACTTTCGAAAACTATAGTTCAATATACATACAATAATGACGCTAAAGCTGAAAATCAGGAGAGAAAAACTTTGTGTTCTATAAGGTGTTATACATTCATCGGCATCTGAAACTCGAAACTTTGCCAAATTTGTTCGAAGCTTTGCTGACACTTGAAATTTGATACACACATAGTATAAATATGCAGAAACCAAAAGCAATTTGCAAAATTCAAGTATCTTAATTTTTGCAGTTTTGGTAAGGTTTTATACGTCACCCTAGTTTTATACGTCACCGGTTTTTTAATTTTTGGACGTATCCATTACGGTAGAGTAGTCAGCACAATTACCTACAATTTTAAAAAAATATATTTTCATCGTTTAGATCCTAAGCTACTTAACATTTTGCGGCTGTTAGCCATACTCGTACATTATTCAACATATCAACATAAAACAAAAACGTACGTGTGGGGTAAGCCTTTAACTTTAAGTAAACAATTGTTTAAATTTACTGTTGCATATTTCTAATAGTATACAAGCGCCGAAGAGCGGAGCTCGCGCTCGAAAATGAAAAGTTAAAGGTTTACCCCACACGTACGATTTTGTTTTATGTTAATATGTTGAATAATGTACGACTATGGCTAACAGGCGCAAAATGTTAAGTAGCTTAGGATCTAAACGATGAAAATTATTATTATTTTTTAATTGTAGGTAATTGTGCTGGTTAATTTACCGTGATTGAATATTTTATAAATATACATATATATTTTTCCAAAAATTAAAAAAAACGGTGACGTATAAAACTAGGGCGACGTATGAAACCTTACCAAAGCTGCAAAAATGAAGATAATTGAATTTTGCAAATTGCTTTTGGTTTCTGCATATTTACACTATGTGTATACCGAATTTCAAGTGTCAGCAAAACTTCAAACAAATTTGGCAAAGTTTCGAGTTTCAGATGCCGATGGATGTATATAAAACCTTATAGAACAAAAAGTTTTGCTCTCCTGATTTTCGACTTTAGCGTCATTATTGTATATATAATGAATTATAGTTTCCGAAAGTTTTATCACTTTCTGTTCATAATTGACATTTTTACAGCAACTTTAAAAAATTGACGTTTTATACCGTTTTTTCAATCTCACGGCTTTGTTATTGCAAATTTCGTAATCGGACCACCGCCATTTTGTAGCTATTTTTATTACGAACAAAATCATGTCCTAAGCATTTGTTCATGCAAAGTCATCCCGCTGAGTTATTTAAAGAAAACTACTAGAAAAAAATTGTTCACGATTAAATTGTTAATAACTTTTATTCCTGATAAAATACTTTGTCAGCAAATTAGCCTGTTATTGTACTCATCATTTAAAGTATTCCAGTGGAGTTATTTCCGAGTTATCAAGGAAATGTTACCAACAGTAACTTTTCGGCCTCTGCCGACTGGACTATGAATAAATTTCATGGATATGAATTACTTTCAAATAAATTCGACTGACCGTACCATCTTCCTTAGTATCGATTCTCCATTTCATTTATATCTTGATGGAATCTTTCTCCTTGTTCTTCACTCTAGTCTCTAAGGTTTTGAGGAAAGTAGTCAAGCTGAGAGTGTAGGAAGTGTAATTTGAGATTCATCAGATAACCTAACTGTTTGAAATTTTTCAATATCTCTTCAACCAAATTTTCGTAATCCCCACTCTTGTCATTTCATAAAAAGTTCCGAGAGATATTCTTGAAACTTCGCCATGTTGCTTTTTCAGTGTGATTCATCCTTATAATGAAATTTTCGTTTCGAAGAAGAGTACGAATTTGAGGACCATCAAAAATACCTTCTTCAAAGGCACAGACCACTCTTTTTTTGTGTGCGCCGGTGTAATTTTTAAATTAGTTCGCGTTTTGACTATAACATCAAAAAACTCCTGTAGAAAACGATTTTCGAAAATTCAGGCAGACTTGAATAACCAGTAATTGGAAAAACATTGGAATTGTTATACATCTTTTTTCACTCATTGAATAAAATTAACACTCCTGAAAAAACATTACTTTACACCTTAATTGCTTCTATAACTGTCAATTAACCTTAAGCAATTTTATTGTTACATAGACAAAATATCTTGAAGGAATAAACATTATGTGTTATATTTTTTCTCACGCAGATAGTATTCTTTATCTTTACGACCACCAAAGAATAATTAAAGCTTGAAATTAGTTTTTAAAAGGAATTCAATTAAGAAATAGTACGATGTACCCTGCATATAGTCCACGTTATTGATTTTTCTAACACATTTGCAAATATGCATATCACTTGGGCTCTATATCGGTAAATGCACATAATAATCTAGGTCTAGGATATTCTGATCAAGAATAACAATGAATACATAACAAGTTCTAACAAAGAGAAATTGTAATTTATGTTAAAGGTACTGGTAAATGTGGGCCGTCATATTTTTTAGTTAATTTTGTTATTTTGTCTATTAAATTATTGAATACGTTTTATGTTACAAAACAGAAAACCAGTTTATTTAAATAATCTGAAAAGGAATGCATAAGAAACTTTGGCTTTTGACAGAAAAATAATTTATTTGCAGTTTGCATAAGAGCCATTTATGCAAAAATAAAAATATTTATATATGAAAGTTGACGTCAAACAAAAAAATATCCATTACAAAAGTTATAGATCATGTAAAAATCTACAACTTTTGTAGAGGTCAGTTTTCGATAACTGGTCAGCGAAAACCAGATTTTTTTTCTTATTTTTCGTTTTTTATTTATCATTTCCGCAAAAATAATTTAATTTTGCCGAAACTTGGTGAAAGTATACATTTCCGTGTCTTAAATAACCACAAATTTTTTTCCGAGATATTAATTTTTTCCGGTCTGAAACAGTTTTTCAAAGAAAAATTCTACTTAGAAAAATCATCGTACAGAGTTCTGCCGGTGATAATTTTTTTCGTTTTGACATATACTTTTTGGTGAAATAAAAAATCTAATCACAGTTCAAAAACATGCTTAAAATGAAAAAAAAAATAAAAAATGACGCAAAAATAAATTTTTCAGTAATTGTTGATAATTTGTTTAAATTTAAAGAAAAAAATCAAAAACTGATTACACCATTCGGAAGAAATACAAAAAAAAACTGCCTCAGTGTTCGACCCAAAACTTTATTTTTGTACAGTATTGCTATGAACATAAGTCGAATAGTGAATAAATAAAATCAATATTTTTTTTTTCCGTAGGATGTACTTATTTTTTAAAATTTTGATGAATTCATAGATATACAGTGGGTCCAAGATAAGGATGGGATAGCATTAGGATCTAGGAAACGGTAAAAGATACGGGGTGGCTCAAATTAGAAAATAGTTGTGTTTTTTATACCTAACAATATGCTGTTTAGAAAGTTTTAAAATTCCGGGTAGTTCCGGAGATATCCGGGAAAACCTGAAATTTTGCAAAATTGTTTATTTTTTTTTCCGGCTATTTGAAAACGAATTTTAAAATAAATTGCATATTTACGATGTCACTTTTTTCGCTCTATCCAATGGCGTCAAGATTTTTGCAGTCCGACGTTTCGTCTTCGAGGGGTCATCGTCAGGTTAATTTTTTTTTATACGTCACGGCTATTTTTATAACAAAATCTAGTCATTTTTAATTCTGAATTAGATGATATTACTATTGTAAAAAGTTTTTAGCTCGTTTTAGCCATTATTTAAAATTTTTCCTGAGTACGGCTCTGTGAACGCTTTCAAAATATCTATTGGATGAAGTCATAACAGTATTGTTGAAATCTCAAATCATCCAGAGATAATTTATCATTTGTGCATTTGTAATTCGACTTAGATGTTTATAGCAATACTGTACAAAAATAAAGTTATGGGCCAAACAATGAGACACATTTTTTAATATTTTTTTTCGTAGAATTGAATGGTGTAATCACTTTCTGATTTTTTTAAATTTAAACAAATCAAACAATTACTGAAAAAATTGTTGCGTCAATTTTTATTTCTTTTTGCATTTTTGAACATGTTTCTGATTTTTTTATTTCACCAAAAAGTATATGTCAAAACGAAAAAAATGATCACAGGCAGAAAGAACTCTGTACGATGATTTTCCTAAGTATTATGATTACACAGGCCAACAAGGAAAAAATTCCAGAGATCAATTCCAATGATATTTTCAGTTTTTTCGCCAAGTTACATAACCTTGAAAATAGCAAAAATACGTGTTTTTTGTACTTTTAGGTTAGAATATCTCGGAAACCTAGGGTGATGGATCAATTCTGAGGCCATATTCGGATTCAGCGCGCCAAATGCCTTCGGAAGCATAGTGTCTGATTTCTGGAATTTTTCTTTTTTGAAATTTTGTCGGCCTGTGTTATTGAATACACAGAAAGGTATAGTATCACCAAGTTTCGACAAAATTAAGTTATTTTTGCGGAAATGGGAAATAAAAAACGAAAATCAGAAAAAACCTGTTCTTCGCATTTTTCTCGGAAATTTTGAGGTTATCTTAAAAAGTGACCTCTACAGAAGTTGTAGATTTTTGCATGATCTACAACTTTTGCATTGGATACTTTTTTGTTTGACGTCAACTTCCACCAAAAATCTCAAGGATACAATTTTTCACAACTTTTCATCTTCCCAAATCAACTCTCCGCATTTATTTTTTTAGGTTTATTATAAGCCCTTTTCCCTTTTCCACTTATAAAAGTCCAGGTAACAATTTTTTTTTCTACAAGTGTAATTTGGTTGGACTAAATGTAATAAGTGAAATAGTCGTTTTAAAACAGAGAATCATATTTCATACAAGATTCTTCTTGGCGCTTGTGAAGTTTTGTATAATTTCATTAATTTCAAACAAAAAGAATACATAACGACACACTAGTTACCTACTTAAAACTTAATTTTTATTATAAAAAAAAACAACCATATACGTGACATTGGCACCTTCGCCATTTTCTCGATTATGATGCTTCCACTGCATTTTTATAAATATTGATCTGTCGGTCAGTTTTTTTTTTCAGTTTCGTATTAATATAATTTCGCTCCCATACGTGTATCTAATTCTGTATCGCTTAGTTCCTGATTCACCACAGATTGTAGCCTCCGAGCGAGACAAAAGACTATCACTTCCGGCAAACCATTGAACCGTCACACCAGAATCGAAGGATGACACAGCTAAAAGCACAGCATATCGCTTGTGCACCATAAAAAATGCCGTTCATATCGAATATGTTCTATTTTGGTCACATGCAGTTGGAAGACTAATATTTTTTTAGTTAGTTGTTAACGGTGATCAAATCTCATAAACAATAATAATCTATAATAGCCCTAGAAATGCTCATTAGTCCAATTTAAATTTATTGGACATCTAAAACTATCTACAACTGTTTATGAAAGAAATTTTTTCAAGAGCTTTACGGTCATTTCGTCGTTGATTTTGCAAAATCTAGTAAATAAGAATTATTTACTGAAAATTAAATTAACATAAGCTTTGGTTGCTGTCTCGTCTACATAAAATTTATACTAATAGAAGATTATGAGTGCAAAAAATAACAAAATTACATGTCTCAAGACTAAAATGCCTTTTAAATGTACAGGTGTAACCAAAACGCTTGGTCAAACTTTAGTGTCAGATTCTACATCACAAATTAACAAAAAAAGTTCCCATAAACGTGTATTTTGAAATATTTTGTTTTCGATATGGTCAAAGTTGATGAGAATGTGTGGTTTATTTAAAGTTGTAAGCAAACAGTTGAGGAAAGCCGACGCTATAACGAATAATAATTATTTTTATTTAAAAAATAATTCGAATAAAATGCGGTTTAAAATAACATAGTAGGCTGCGATAGCAACTTTGACATTCTGAGCAGTTATAAGAAAGAATAAATAATGCTTTTCATCAGATTCAAGCAACAACAAATTTCGAACAAATTACATTTTCGTTACTGAAAAGATGTCGCGCCTGTGTTTGTGGAAATGGAGGTATTTTTGAGCATTTACTCAAATAAAAGCATTGAAATAATGACTAATTTTGTTAATTTCTTTATTAGAATAAATAACCGAATGATTTGTTTTGTAAGTTTTACTCGAAAAGTAGTAGTAATTTGTAGAAAGTTGAAAGACGAATCCGAAAATATCATATAGCACGGGCGTACTATTTTATTTAGAAAAATATGCCACCGATACCATGTATCTTCGCCACTGGAGCATCTAAATTTTAGGAAAAGACCTCAGATTTTGGTCAATGTTTACATATGTACATGCGCCCAATTTCAAATTATTTCACTTACTAGTTTTTAAATTTATATATTTTTTTATTTCGTGCCAGAATGCCACAACCTTTTTTAATAAAAAAAATGGTACGCCACTGACTTTTCCAGTTTCATATTTATATAGAAATCCGCCATCAATTCTGAATGAAACTGATCTCTTTAATCTTTTTCGTAGGATGCGCCGTTTTTGAGGAAAAATTAAACATATTTTATTGCAAGTTGTGTGTATCTATTGATACATTATCTAGTAGGTTGCTGCCAATATTTCTAAATAAAATACAAGCATCAAATTTCGAGTCAATCTCTTTAAAACTCTGAAATAATTAATAAAAACCAATAAAAAATTTAAATTTCAACACTGTATCTCGGAAACGAAGTATATTTCAACATACGTTTATTTGAACTTTTTTCACAAAATAACTTGGGCAACCACCCCCTAAAATATTTCGCACTTATTTAAAAACACCCTGTATATAGAATATATTTTTCTGGAGGACATTTATTCTCAACAAAAACAAAAAAAAAATATTGTCATTCGAAAACGAAATTGTAAGTCTTACATACATATATATTTTATTTACTGTTGTGTCTTACTTGGGAGATAAACAAACCGATAACTTTTGATATAAATTATTAATATATTTTCTTGTAGTTATAGCATTAAATAATTTAACCTAAACATATTTTAAATTCTCCAGTTTTTGACTCAATATTCTGCATTTTGATTACTTTTAGCACTTACGTAATACCAATTTGATTTATATTCTACTATTTTGACTTTTAATTTAATTTTAAATATTTTATTAATCGGTTACGTATATTTCACTATTGCAGTTGAGTTAATCTGACATAAATTGTAAGTCGGCTATAGTTTGTGCATAGTTTGCTCTTATCCTGATCGATTTTTTGTCAACCTTAAATTTTACCAATAATATAACCAATATTGTAAGGTGAAACGTTGCCTCAAATATAGAGAATCTCTTGACCAATTTTTTACTTATTTACTGGATAAAAAATTACTGTTAGGTACACGTAAAATCCATTTTGTTTAAGAATGATTTGTTTACACTTAATTTAAACAGTCTTAAATAAAAATAAATCCTCATTGACTTCGACCATTAATCGTAATTTAATTTTTTGTAAAATTATGGAAATACAAGTACGTTTGTTTATAAAACCCATTTGTGTGTTTTTGAACTATCCTTTTCTATATATCTGTCTCTCTTCATTATAAATAAATAAATATTGAGTCAAATTTGTTCCACTTTTGATTTTCTTCCCACTTCAAAATATTTATGTATCATTATCATCTTTTCCATTTTGTTAGTCCTTTATCTCTGTTTTATTTCTCTAAAACTAACGGTTAAGTAACAATAGCTGAATTTTCATCCTATATTTAGTTATTTTTCTACCACCAGGAAGATTATAAAGCCTCATTCAAACTTCGGCACACATTCTGTTTTCATATAAACCCGTCAAATTTCCTTTTCGCGAGGACTTACCTACCTTTGTTCACACACAATAGGCAGACAGATGCAGTTTCACATGTTTTGTTAATATTTACGCGACTACTAAGTCCATTAATAATCGGTCCTTCGCCTTTTCGGTATATCGATCGGAAATTATTGTAAATATGTGCCACCTATACAAAATCTATTTCGGCTTGAGTCAGAAAACTGTTGCATTATTTATTTACTTTAACAAACTGTGGGCGTGGCATTCCAGATATTAATAATTTTTCTTTTTTTGTCTTGGATAATCGTTAGTAGCGGCATTGGAACTATTAATATAATTTGAGAGTGTTGACAAAGGAAATAGGATATTATTTCTAGGGTTATGATGAGTCCCCTGAAGAGAACAACAACAACAAAGTGCATTTGGAAAATAATAGTTCGTTAATATAAAAGATTTTTGAAAAATGTATTAAAAAATTTATACAAGGTCGCTGATATGTATGCAAACGGTCGATTATCTCCTAAAGTAAGATAGCTGTGGAAATATCAGGAGATACAAACCTTTTCGGGTTTTTCAAAATCTATTATAATAAAGAAAAATTAAGTAATATAGGATCAGTCAAAAGTCATGACGACACAAAGTTGATTTTTATTTAGTGAAACACCCTATATATTATTCCATATTTCAATTCCTCTCGAAATTCTAAAAAAAAAAATTATGTAGCACATCATGTACCTAAAGTTACCCGTTTTCGAGATATCGAACTTTGAAAATCAGTTTCTTATAAATTATACAAAAATCTTTTAAGTAAAACCGAGCGTATTAATGATCATAGGATATGGTGATAGAAGACGAAGTTGTGACGAAGTAATGAATATTTTTGATGAATTGCATCCCGATCGGGAACGTATTTCTAAATCAACCGTTGCAAAAACATTGTAGCGTTTCATGAAACTTATGCCAGTGAAGAATATGCCATTAAAGTTTGCCAAAACTTATCATTAACACTGTGTATAAAACTGGTTCATTTGATATATTTGCTTTAAAAAAATGTAATAAATGTACAAAATTGTTAAAAATAAATATATTTTAAAATTTATATGATAATTTTAATAACTTTGAAAGTGGAACCTCGTGCAAATTTAAATAACAAAAAAATTCTAGTCTAATAATTTATTTCAGAGATATCTCTGATTTTATCATTTAAAAAAATGTACTCACAGCACATTTAATGCCATTTTTCATATTTTATGCAATTTCTAAGCAATAAATCATCTTTTATCACTTTTACATTTATGCTAAATACCGCTGATAAAAAATTTTACACCGAATGTATAATTGGAATTACGACTTATATAAATTAAACATCTAGACAGTGACTTTCTTCCCAGGAAATAAAAAAACACTTGAAATATTAAATCTGCAGTCGGGTCATTTGAATACATAAATATTCAACCTTTCCCTACAAACAGCAAACCACCTACATCATATTTCCAGTAAAATCAAATCAGATTAACTGACTTTCAAGGTAGAACGGAATAAATCACGTATTTTCCAGTAAAAATAACTCGAAAACCGAAAGCCTGCCAGATATGCAGATAGGGCTCTTATAAAATAATAGAATTTCGTTTGTTACCCTCTTATCCAAGGTCACATCTGGGGTCCTTGATTTTTTCCACGGCGTCGAGCACGCGAGCCAAGATTAACCTTTAGTGACCACATCATAAAAAAGCTCCTGGGGGCGGCTTCGTGTCTTGGAGAATTTCTTACCCCCTTCCGAGAATGTCCGGTAATACGTCGTCTGTTGCTAATCAAGTTATTTTAATGCCGAGTTTGACGACCTTGAATTGAATTCTTAATTGCTGATAATTATGAAGGAAGTGATACTCTTGACGAATTTCCACTATTTCAAAGAATACGTATGTCATGTTCGATTAATGTTATTTACCTAATACTATTCGTTCGTTCGATTTAAAAAAAAAATGTAAGATTTTCAGTTAATAACATCGACACAATAAAAAGTGGTCTGTACAGTGCCGGCCCTTTGAAAGTGGACGACTCTTATAAGCAAATTATCTATAATTGGCCTTTGTGAGGCTGACTTGAAAATGTGAGGTTCAAATCGGCTGTCATTATGTCAAATTTAATGTGTGTCTATCATACTAGTTCTAGTGAGCAAAACAAATCCAACTTAGGTAGCAAATTATTTATTTTTCCAATACTGAAATATATTATACATTCTAACAGTCATTCATTCGCCGTCAACGAGATCTAAAAATGAAACACTTTTCGTCGTCAAAAAAAAGGCGATTCGTAAAGTTAGTATTTTGTCCAAGCACCATTTTTGTCTATAACACTGCAATCTACATGGCATTGATAAAATTAATGTTCTTGTTATAATCCTCAGTGATGTTATCCCATGCGTTTTCAATTGCCTCCCAAAGTTCTTCGACGTTAACTGGACGGAAGTTTCTGTCGTAAATTTTTTTCACCATATATCCCCAGGACTTTGAGGGCCAAGGTAAAACATCGATGTTGTTATCAATGAACCATTCTGACGCAACTCTTGAGGTGTGAATTGCACAATTATCCTGCTTGAAAGTGAAATTCTGAGGATACAGCATGGTCACAACAAACATCAGGACTTTGGCAGCTTATCCAAGCCCAAACGTTAATGGAGAATCTATCGCTGCGCTGTGTGGGTTTCACATAAGGCTCCGAATACCTTATAATCTCTGGTGGGTAGACACGGACAGAAGCATCGGAGCAAGACTGAAAACTTTTTTCGTCCGAAAATATAATATTCTCCCAGAAGTTGTCTGGGCTTCCTACAAATTGTCTTGCAAACTCTAACCTCTGTTCTTTATACTGGGGAGTCAAAGCAACTGTATTTGCGGCCACATAATTCTTCAGCTCCGAATCTTTCACCCGCTTCCTTGCAGTTCGCACTGATCCAGGAAAATTCGTCTCAAAGGAAGCCGTTACTGCCATGTCAAAAGGATTTATTCTTAGGTGGTGCTTACTTTTGACCCTCCGCAATCCATTTTTCTTTGAGTTTAAATATGTTGTTCTTGCATACATGCAGATCATCCGCAATGACCAATCATTCTGAAGTAAAGTTATAGCTCTCACATTCTCTGGTTCCGTTAAACGCGGCATCTTGAATTACCAAGCAAATTACTAATGACACTGACATATAAAACTTGTCATAATAAAAAGTAGACCACATCACATTAGAAAAATAAATCGTCCACTTTCAAAGGGCCGACAGTGTACCTCTGTGTATTAATATAAGATACAGAACGCCGGTTAAGACTACACTAAGCTCTGAATATAGGGTATTTACAAGCTTGGAGTTGATATTTGAAGAATAAATAAGTCGAGGTACGAGAATTCGATTGGCAGAAATACTTTTTGCGAATTACCACACTGATACGATGAAAAACTTTTTTGGTACCTCTAACTCCGCCGATACCCCTTTTTATGTAAAAATTGTAATAACCCTGTATAAAATAATTACTCTTCATCTTTGTTCTATCTTTCCACACCTTGAACGAATTTACTAAAGTTTCCACTATTGTATACAAAGGTTGAAAATCACTCTGGAATGCAGAATCTTGTGGATATTTTTCATGATGATATACCCCATATTAAGAGAGTTAGTTTTTTCTAGTTGTAACTTGCTATATTAATTTTTAATCATTCTTTATATGACCTGCTTTAGGATATTATACAGGGTGTGGCGTTTATAATCGATAAAAATTAAACCACAGCTTCCTAACGATATTTGTAATTGAAAAGTCTTATACGAAAATGTTCTATTTTTGCGTTTTATTTTTGTAAATTTCAATTATGGATCAAAATATTTTCATCTGTTACACAAACATAAGCAGGAAAGTCTACTTGATTTACGCATTGCCGTAAAAACCATCTGCAAAAACGCATTCGTTGATCA